>NC_133769.1:193602815-193644945 GCF_003597395.2 Chelonoidis abingdonii
GTGGATGGGTAGGGTTCTGTGGCCTGCTTTGTGCAGGAGGTCAGACTAGATGATCATATTGGTCCCTTCTGACCTACGAGTCTATGAGTCTATGAGTCTATCTGGGGACATTGAAGGCTAAAGAACAAAACGTAGCTGGGCGAGGTAGGGGCTAGTGGATTATAGATTGTTGTAATAAACCATAAATCCAGTATGTGTATTCAGTCTACCCAGGGCTTTGGAGTGGAGCCTGGAGCTGGAGCGCGGAGCAGCTCCGGAGCAGTGGAGCTGCAGGTTTTTGCCTAGAGCTGCAGCGGAGCCTGAGCACAGCTCCATAGCTCTGGTCTACACAATAAACACCCCCACCAGCTTTCCCCTCCCGCCCCGGCCATGACTAGAGAGGTGTTAACTGGCCATTTTACCTTGAATATGTTTTAACTGCTTATGCTAAACCATCTGTTCCACCTTGTATTTAGCTGTGACACTCTGTGTATGTCTGCGCTGCAATTAGAGTCCTACGGCTGGCCCGCAGCAGCTCACTCCAACTCACCGGGCTAAGGCTAAGGGGCTGTTTAACTGCAGTGTAGATATTTGAGCTCAGTCTGCAGCACAAGCTCTGGGAGCCTCCCACCTCGCAGGACCCTAGACCCTGGGCTACAGCCCAACTCAGACATCAAAACTGCAGTTAAGCAGCCCCTTAAGCCAAGCCCCTCAAGCCCAAATCAGCTGGAATAAGCTGCCATGTATTTTTAATTGAAATATAGACATACCCTCCGGGTACATTTTCCACACCTGAAGAAGAGCTCTGTGTAAGCATGAAAGCTTGTCTCTCTCACCAGCAGAAGTTGCTCCAATAAAAGATATTACCTTACCCACCGTATAATTTCTTTCCCTTCAAATATATGTTGTTGTTTTTTCCCACTGATGATTTTCCCTGTTACACAGACACCTTTTTTTATGCACCAGCATCTCCTGTCATACCAGTAAAGCTTGGAAATAAATGTTAGTTAACTGCTGCTACAGCAAAAAAAAACAATGACACAAAGTATTGGTTTGTGGATTCCTGGGTAAGCAGCAGCTATTTTATGTTTCAGTGATTTTCATATAGTTTTTCAGTAGCTATTGTTTCTTTAATTAAGAATGGATATTGTTTCTGAAAATGCATTCAGTTGTTACAGTCATACAATGAGCATAGGATAGGAGACATGAAGTAGTGTACTGTAAGGTATCACCCAGAAATTTCTGAAATATGTAGCCTTTCAGAGTTTTATCTGCTGTAGGAGTCTCTTTTCCAAAATCTGCTTTCACCATGGGAGCTGTGATATAGTGGACCGAGAGCAGCACTGGGAGTGAGGAAACTTGGTTATATTCCTGACTCTGCCATTGTTTTGCCATGTGGCCCTTAGTAAGTCACTTAAACATTTTGTGCATCAGTTACCTTGGTAATAACATATCAATAATTGTTACCTAACCTTTGTGAAACAGTTTGAAATGTAGACATAAAATAGTGCTAGATAAGAGATGAGTGGTCCCATATTAAGTATTATCTTTGCTTAATATACTGACTACTTACAAAGCTTGTTCTGTTATTGTTTAAAACCCCCCACCATATAATGGGGAGGAATCTGTCTTTGTTTGAGACCTCCTGGTTGAACCTCATCCTATATGGGGAATCTGAGCTCTGATACCATCAATGTTTCGTGTTTTGGGTCATTCTGTGACCAAGTTTTTATTTCAGTGGTCTTTGGATATAGAATTTCCTACCCATGTACATATGCTTATTGCTACATTCCACAAACCTAGCACAGGTGTGTACGTATACACATGGTGAGGAGTGACTTATGATACAAGAGGGTGTAGGAGTAATAAAGTGACATTTTAAAACATAGGTAAATTAACTTAAATTTGAAGAAAAACTCCCTGAAACGAGACTGGTTACATTCTAGAACATTATTTGAAGGAAAATATTTGAAGCCTCATTCTTTAAAACATTTAAAAGTAAATTAGGCAAAGAACTAGAACATGTACTGTGAGGAATTATCTTGCACTGGCTGGAAGGTGGGGCAAGTGACCTAACAGGATTTTTTAAAATTTCATCTTCAGTTTATGTAATTCGCTGGTTCTACAAACCAAGTGCAAGTACTTTCAAGGATGTGACACACATGTCAAAGGTGAGGGAATTAATACTATGGAGTACTCTTTAATTTATTGCTGCTAGAGCTTTAACCTACCTTACTGTACATTACAGGCAGCTGATATAATTTATTGCATTAAGACCCACACAGAAAGGATTGTAATACTCAGGCAAAACAGGATGAGTTAAGGATGGAATTACAATCTACAGACAGAGATTCAGCCTTAATACAGGGTACATTTCTGGTGTTCATAGTTCAAGAAGGATTTTGATAAACTGAAGAAGGTTCAGAGAAGAGCCCCAAGAACAATTAAAGGACTGGAAAATATGCTTTGTAGTGACAGATTCAAGGAACTCAATCTATTTAGCTTAACAAAGAGAAAGTGAAGGAGTGAATTGATCACAGTCAATAAGTACCTATACAGGAAACAGAAATTTGATAATAGAGGACTCTTCAATCTGGCAGACAAAAGTACAAAATTCAGTAGATGGAACTTGAAGCTAGACAAATTCAAACTGTAAATAAGATGTTTTGTTTTGTTTTTAACAGTGAAGGTAATTAACAACTTACCAAGTGTTGTGGTTGTGTTTAACCAATACATTTCAGTAACCCCATTTGGAGTTATGATCTGTTGATCAAATACATATTTTTAATGTCTGTTAATTTTGGAAACATGAAAATGCATAAGCAGAAACTATAATGACTCTGTTTTTGAGCTTTTATACTATAGCAAGTAAACAGTAGTTTAGTATATGTGTTCATTCTGAAAACATATTTCCAGTATGAAATATATTCAGTTACTTAGGTCCAGATGTTCCAACAGTCATTCTGAATAGTATCTTACAGGTTCCGACTAACTTCAGTAAGACTACGCGTATTTTAAATGTCTGCTCAATGTGAGTTATAGCAGAATGTGGTCCTTAAAATTATTGAAGATGTTTGATATGCTCAATTGAAATAACTCTGAGACTTATGGAAATTCTATGTTCAAGAATTACTGAACTGATAGGCAAATTTAATGAAAGTACCTCTGCTCACATTGTAAAAATTTCTATGATTTTTTAAAAAATTACTGCATATATACTGAACATTAATAATTTGTTAATTGCCACTATTTTTGGCTTTTTTATTTGTTAAAATACCCAAAACAATCCAACTATATTACCAATGAGTCATTTGCAAAAGTGAAGGGCAAAAGTGCTTCTTAAACTTTTTTTTTATTTTTTAACAACACTCATGTCATTTACATTTGAACAAACACATTCTTTTGAGAGTTGTTTGAGTAACTTTGTTTCTGTACTTTGGGATGCTGAAGTCCAAAAGAAGCTTTATTTTAAGACGCAAAGCACAGAGAATATAATGGAAACACTTCATAACCTTAACCATAGCAACATTATCTGCCACTGAAATTAATTTCAGAATTGTGAAACTTGGCAGCTTCAAATAGAGGACACATGCAAACACTCTCTTCAGTTCACTTGTTGTTTTTCTAGTTCTTAGGCTGAATACATGATGATTGCTTGTTTGAACTCAATTCAATAATAAAAACCCGCCATGCATCTCATGGATTCTGGTGCTTTAATCAGGTCGATCAGAGAAAATTGTAAAGATGTTTGTTTATTTACAGCAGCAGAATTCCACCTCAGTTTTCTGTGTTGCTAGGCTGCAACCTCCCCCTTTCAACATTGGATAAAATTCACTCGTGGTGTAAGCAGACCTGACTTCTGTTTACTGGAATGGGAGGTGCATCCCTTTATACTAATGCTGAATCTTGCCCATGGACTCCATTACCCGGGGTTATCAGAACTCCCAACAGGGACAACTTAAGTATTTCACTCCTGGCGGTATAAGGAAGAAATCAACAGGAACTCAGCAATTCTGTCTGATCAAGGAGTAATGCAAGTAAGGATGCTCTTGCCTAACACTGCAGGTTATTAGATTTAAGCACACACAGACATAAGCAATAGGTTTAGAACATCCCAGATATTTACATATATTCTAAGACGGTATTGAGTAAATGACAAAAGGCCAGTGCTGACGAAATGCCTCCCTGCCGGAGAGTAAATATCTCAGGAAAATGTCTCTCACAGGATAGCTCCTGACGACTGCTCCCAAATACACTCTGTTATCTGAACTTTTTTATAACTAACTTCTACTAAACACATAGGTCAAAATGACCCCTAATAAATCATCACTTTTCCTAAATTTCAATAAACTTTTCCTGTCAAAGGTGTCTAGAGTCAAGGATGTCCATCCACATATTTTCTTTCACTCTCAGTTATTTACTTTTTCCTTTCCTCCTCCCATACTGATTAAAACTGCCAGTAATTACGACCTTGCTTCTGAAACCCTGTCTCCAAATTAACCCTTAACTATATGGTGATCTATTTCGTTAATTCATAGTGGCTGAGTGCACATAATATGGTTGCAATTAGCTTTATCACATTCTGGGGCATATACACTCCTCAAATCTAGGTCAACAACTCGACCCAATCTGATTATCATACGTAGCATATAGGGTATTTACAGTGATGTTAACAATACTGATTTGAGCATGTTCAGGAAATCTCAATGTTCTTACATGGGTTATGACTTTTCTGTGATGGGCCCTTTCCTGTTGTCAGCCAGGAGGCAGAGTGTTGCAACTCTCACAAATGTGTTATGAGTAATGTGAGTTTGGCCCCTGCTGCAGGAGATCTCATAACAACATGTTAAGGTCCTTTCTATATATGATTTAGGGGAAACTTAGAAAAATGGTGCACTGAACTATAAAATGGAAAACTGAGAGTTCCAGTCCCAGTACCTTTTTTTGACATTTTATTAACATAGATGTGCCCTTCACTATACTGCTGTTAACTAAAACCTCATACTGCTACCTTTGAGTAATTTTCATTCACCCATTTTACAGGTAAGATAATGCAGAGTTTTTACTGGGAAGCTAAAGATAGATCTGTGAATAGAACCCAAGCTTTTTACATAAAAGAGCCAAGTCTCATCTGCTTTGCCTCATTGCCCTTTAGAAGGATTGTGACAAATGCACTAACACAGTTTGGTACTGTGTTATGTTCTAATGTCTAGATGACTTTCAGAGGTTTATAACTATTATTGTCTCCAGGCTAACATATCTAGGTCTTTACCTGAAGTGGTATCAGCTCAAGCTTTTACATCCAGAAGTCATGGGTTCAAACCCTGAAAATGATCCAAACAGGAGTGACATTGTATGTGGCTGCTGTCAATTATCACTAGAACACACTTTGTTCCCAGAGTCAGAAATAGAGATCAGGAATCCTGATGTCCAACATTTCATTGCTGTCTAGAGATAATTGTGTAACTCACAAGCAAAGGAGATTGATGAGTCTCCCAAAATGAACTGTTCCACGTAGCAGATAACAGTATGTTTTCCCCCACACAAGTTATTCCTACATGTCATGGGGTCAACACATTACTGGTAGAACCTGAGTCCTTGTAACTCTGGGAATTAGCTCTTTCCAGGTCCTGTGCTCTCCTCTGGTGGCCTCTTGATCCGTTGTCCCTCTCGCTCCAGGAGCTGCAGTTTCCATTTTGTGACTTGGCCCTCCAGCCAAATCACTACATGTTTTTCCCTTCTGAGGCATCAGATTCTTTCAGGGTAACTGGTCCAGGCAGTCTGCTCTCCATTATCTGGTCTTCACCACTCCCCAGTGGGTGGGAGGCCACTCTGCTCCAGGTTCCAGCTCAGGGTCCCTCTTCTCATGAGCCAAGAATCTGCCTTGTCCCATACCTTGCTACCTTTCCCCAGCCTTTCTGGTTCTCCTCCTTCTCTGGTTTTCCAGGCTCCCAACTTCCTCCTCCCAGGGAGTAACTGTGGGCTACCTATCCTAGACCCAAACATACCTCCCTTCTCTCATGGAGTGACTACAAAGTAGCCCCCTTCTGGTCTCAGCTCTTGGGCTTTATACAGGCCCTTTCTGTTCCTCCCTAGCTGAGCCTCATTTAATCAATTCCTGCTCCCTGGCTTCTCCAGGTGCAGTCTGGGGAGGTAATTGGCCCACTGGACCACCTTAACCCATTCAAGCTTTATGTGGGGTGAACACTCCATCACACTACAGCTGAAGTAAATCTGAAAGTTATGAGTTCAAACTTGTGTATATATATAATTTTGAACCCATAACTTTAAAATTTATGTATATGGAATGTGTAAAAATCAGACTAAAGACCCTGGAATAATTGAAATATTGGGGTGATTTTATATTGCAAAATACTGTGTTTAGAAGTGACCTTGGAGATTTTGTTAATATTTGTCTTAATTTATTTTCAGTGTGTGCATTTTGGTTAATAGGAGGTGTTTGTTCAAGAAGAAGGTGAGGTGCTTTAATGTAAGATATCTTTGGGGCTGAGTGCCCGGTATAAGAGATTTTTCTTGTGTGTCGAGAAAGTGAAAGATCTTGTCTGCGTAAACTTCAAAAGATCTGAACTTGATTTAATAAACGTATTCATTCTTGACAGTCTAGCTTTATCATTTATAAATGACTGGATGTCTCAGGGCATTGCTAGTGCACAGCAGAGCGTTTGACTGTAGGCCAGCAGTTAGAATCAACAGATATTAAAAACTGTTCCAATCCAGTGAATGTTTGATGGCTTTATATGGGATGAGTTGGTGGGTCTGGTTCCAGCTCTCTCATCACAAACTTAGCACTTTTCTTTGCATTAGATTGTAAACTGCTCAGGGTGGGGTGTCCCTTACTATGTGGCTCTCCAGTGCCTAGTGCAATGGGGGCAAGATCTTGTTTGTTCTCTAGAGTGAAACCTCCTATAGCAGGAGGCAAAATCTTACTGCTCACAATAAAATTGCAAAATTTGGTAACATGGTAATTGACACACACACAGACACACACTGGGGATATGTCTTTGTTCAAACTGTGTGTTCCTCCAGATCCATCACCTTTCCTCAATCTCTTAGTGTGTAAGCTCATCTATGACCTTTTTAATTTTATATGCCAGCAATCTGGTTCCGTTATAGGCTCCTCATTTCGCAAAAGGTTCCCGGTTCCTAGTAAACCTAACTCCCTCCTTCCAACACCATTGTCCCATCCACTCATTGAGACCCTGCACTTCTGCCTTTCTAACTGGTCCTGCGCATGGAAGCATTTCAGAAAATGCTGACATAAAGGTCCTGGAATTTAATGTATTAGCTAGCAGCCTATGTTTGGCCTCCAGTAATTTTATCCAATGTTTCCTTATGTCACTGGTATTTATATGTACTGTCACCACTGGCTCCTCTTCAACACTGTAGATAAGTCTGTGTAGATGTCTCATGAGGTCTGCACCTTCTCACCCAGCAGGCAATTCAGCATGCAGTTCTCCTGGTCATCACAAAACCAACTGTCCTTATGTCTAATAATTAAATCCCCCATTACTATTACCTGTCCCTTCCTAAAGTTGGGGTCCCACAGTGTGAGAGGATACCATGACATCATCTGGAAGGGGAGTCCCAATTATGGAATTGTTTCCCTGTGCTCCAGCTTGATGTTCTCATTCCCCACGACCTTTGTTGTCGTCAACAGCACAGAGACTGACAGAAAGGGTGTGGGGCCACTCTACCATGTCCCTGAAAGTCTCCTCTGTGTGCCTTTCTGTTTCCCTTAGTTCCTCCAGTTCAACCACTCTGGTCTATAGTGCCAATATTTGGTCTCTGAGGGCCATGAGCTGCTTGCACCAAATACACACATACGCCACCTGCCCACAAGGCAGGTAATCATACATCATCAATGAGTGCAGTAAACTGAATTGCCCCTATTCTGCTTCTGGAGTTCTGCCTGCATTATTTTTATTCTTGTCGGTGTTTTTAGCTGTTTGGTTACTGTTTTGGGGAGGGGTTATTGGCCAAAGCTTAAAGTATGTTTGTTAGATGAGTTTGTCTTTCAAACATCCTCTCAAAACTCCCATAAATCTCCCATGAAGACTAGCTCATCTGGTTGTTTAGGACCTGTCTTTTTAAACTCCTGTTCTCACTGAGCTAGTCCTGCCTCCTTGTCTCTCTCTCTCTCATATATATATATATAGAGACATATAGATATAGATATAGTAAGAGAAAATCATCAAATCCATGAGATTGCCAAGAAATGCACTGAATGTGCTTTTATTTCTTCACACAATGCATTCTTGCCACAGGATGTGTTGAGGCCAAGAACTTTGCAAGATTCAAAGAGGAATTGGACACATATGGATAAAAATATTCAGAGTTACAATTGTTAATGCTTGCAATTTTTGAAGGGGTATAAAACATCAGGTTTCAGAGTTCAAACCCATGTCTAACAATTAGGGATTAGGATAAAACCTTCCTGAAGACAGATTATCACACATTTGTCCACTGGGGAGTTGCATGCACCTATCTCTGAAGCCTCTGTTGCTTGCCACTGTAAAATAGGACACAGGACCACAATTTGAATATGTAACTAAAACTAAGTGTGATGTGGTGTGCATTAAAAAACAGTTTTAAAAATAGAAAATTAACTAGTTTTTCTCTTGGTGGTAAAAAACATGATATAAAAACTCCTCTGTAGATACTGTGACATAGCTGGTTTGTGCCCCTCCAACTCTGTGGCAAGAGGAAAGATGAGTGAAGAGTTTGCTGACGCTGCAGCACTCAGCAGCAATGGGGCCTGCTTTCTGTTGTGTCTGTCTGCCAGTTGTAAGTTCAGAGGAGAAAAATTTTGTCCCCGCAGGCTGAAAGATGGAGAGGGATTTGCCCCTTCACTCACCTATAATTGTACCATTGTTCCACAGCTCGCAGCATTTCCAAGTATTTTATTAGCTTATCTAAGGTGTGAGGGGAAGTGCCTTGCAGAAGATGGCCTGCCTAGACCGTCTCCATCCCCGTTCTGTTGTCTCAATCCTGCAGGACGCTTTGCACTCCTGTGAGGTAGTGTGTGTTCTCATCTACTAGTGACTTGAATGGGAATTGAGGGAACTCAGCACCTCATGGGAGTGCTCAGTAAGTAAAATGATGAAATAGCTATATAGACTTTCGGTAATATAACTGTAGCAAGCAGAAAACTTATCTAGAGCCATGTTATCCCCACTTTCTGTGAGTCAGCATATAGAACTGTATCCACATATTATGTTTTTTTAAAGGTGATTTGTTTGAATGAATAGTTTCCTGTAGCCAGTTACAAAACATGTGGAGGTTTGATCTTTACAGTTTTGCTATTGACGTTTTTACTCAAGTCAATAGCAATATAGCTATATAGCTATATAGACTTTTGGTAATATAACTGTAGCAAGCAGAAAACTTATCTAGAGCCATGTTATCCCCACTTTCTGTGAGTCAGCATATAGAACTGTATCCACATATTATGTTTTTTTAAAGGTGATTTGTTTGAATGAATAGTTTCCTGTAGCCAGTTACAAAACATGTGGAGGTTTGATCTTTACAGTTTTGCTATTGACGTTTTTACTCAAGTCAATAGCAATATAGCTATATAGCTATATAGACTTTTGGTAATATAACTGTAGCAAGCAGAAAACTTATCTAGAGCCATGTTATCCCCACTTTCTGTGAGTCAGCATATAGAACTGTATCCACATATTATGTTTTTTTAAAGGTGATTTGTTTGAATGAATAGTTTCCTGTAGCCAGTTACAAAACATGTGGAGGTTTGATCTTTACAGTTTTGCTATTGACTTGAGTAAAAACGTCATCTGGTCAAAGTTCTTGAGCAGAGTGATCCTACTTACCACAACCGCTGCCATGAATAGTTCACACTGGTGATTCTTGTTCACATGCATAGGGATCATTAGTAGCTAGATTCTGGTGAGTGAAGGTATTGGACTCTAAACAGGATCAGACCCCATATCTGCACATGCTTTCGGACTGTGTGTGCTCTGGCAGTCTCCCACTAGCATAATGGATTCTCTGGCTACTTCAGTTTATACTATAGTCTGAACTGTGGCTCAGCAGTTCCAAAGGGAGCACAAAGGTATAATATAGCCATCTGTGGCTGATCTTGTAGCCGGAGTATCTTATCTCAGTAACTGCCTTTAAGATTAGATGTGGTTCTGTGGTCAAACTATTATTTCTGATGGCTGTACTAAATAAAGTCTGTATTAGATAAGACTGTATTAGATATGATCTTATTCCTGTAAATTGTGCTCATCCTGCTCTATAAAACTAACGCCTATCTGAATAAAATTGTTTATTTCAGGAATGGAGCCTCTAATAACGAAATGCAGATGATTGAAAATTTTTATTTAATTCTTTGTTTTTATTTTTTTCCCTTTTTATTACCACAGAGGCATGTTTTGCCCAGCTTCTCTGTAAGATTCTATTGCATGCTGATAATATACTCCTCATTATTAGTCATCAACCATTTCTCCTTAGTAATTTTCACCTTTACAGGAGATGATTTTGAATGACTAGATGCAATGTTCTTTCTTCATCATTTCGCTTTCACATGCCTTCATGATTACAAGCAAACCAAAGTGAGCTCTTCCAAGAACAGCAACCCAACCTTCTGTTTTATGCTGTAGTGTTTGATTTTGGTATTTGGAGCGTGCTGTGTCACCTGACTACTCACCAGCTAAAATGTTGCAAGTAAGCACCAGGACAAAGCAATAAAGGTTTATATAGTTTGTATAGTGTTGTCATTTCTTAAATGCCATCTGGAGCTCTCAAGAATATCATTTTCATGAATTGTAAAAATCTGCATAGTACCTGCTTGCATTTTCACTTTGAGTTCATTGAAAGCCACTATGTCTGCAGATGAAAAGAAAGTCAAAGCAACAAAATGCCTTTACTTCAAGAATAGTTTTTCATTACTTCCTATGTATTACACTGTAGACCTTCAGTTAATGGCTTAGTCTGAATAAGTTCTCCCATGTGGAATAAGCAGATTTCAATCCCTTCAGAAATTTGTAATACGCGGCAATGATTGCTACCTGCTTGAAATCTGTAATAAACCAGCTGCTGTTCTAAATGACTCCTAAAGTCTTCCATAAAAATCATTCAAGTCCAAGACTCTGCTGTAGTATTATTCTGATTCACTGGACATTAAGGCATAAACACGTAGCAATACTCTGGAATTTTCTGCTGTTTTCAACAGGTGCATGGATAGAATACATTTACCTGAAGAGTATGGGAAATGTTGTGAATATACCATCCAGAAGGAAGCTTCCATCAGCTTCTGCATGCTGATGGCTGTTGTGAATGACAGCCCTTTCTGATCATCAAAGGTAGATTCTCAGACTAGGAATTGTTCATCACCTATTTTTGTTGGACTTCTGGAATTTTATCCTAATCCAGTACTTTCAACTCAGTTGGCAACTCTTCTCTTCTACCTTATTACTTCAAGGACCAGCTTACTGGGCCATACTATATTTGCGGTTGAAATGCTTCAGAATGAATGACTCACAAGTGTCTGGTTTGAAGTTTTTGCTCTTTCATGGATGACAATTCAACAGCAACTGATAGCAGCAAGTTTCCTTACAATCGTTGTTTCATGAAATTCCAAAGATAATTCTGTTCATCAACTTCAATTACTGTGCCTCTTCTTGAAAATTCAATATCATGTGTTCAAAATATCAGTAGACTATATAATAATGCGTCCTTGCTTTTATAATTAGGAACCATCTGACTGCATGCAGAAAATGAAAGAATGAAGAACTAAGCGTAAAGTTAAAAGTGTCTTCTTGTTTGGGCTCTGCTACTGTTGACATCTGTGATTTCTACTTTGGAAGAATTCAGACCAGATATATTGCAAGTGCTGCAGAGGTTTTTATGTGTTTTCAGGACAATTCTGGAAATATATTTAAGAAAAAAAGTTTAAATACTAGACCCATGTTCCCTTATCATTTTGGTAGCTGAAACCTGGCATGCTTTGTATCCAAAAAACACTGAAGCATTTCACAGAAGGTGCAAGTTGTCAGTGAGGAATGTCTGATATCTCTATAAAGTGACAGGCACTGAAATCTAATACCTGCTCCTTAAAATTTCCACTACATGCATCAGACGAAGTGGGTATTCACCCACGAAAGCTCATGCTCCAAAACTTCTGTTAGTCTATAAGGTGCCACAGGACTCTTTGCTGCTTTTACAGATCCAAACTAACATGGCTACACCTCTGATACTTGAATAGTGGTATTGGGAGTCATGATACTTCAGTCATAAAAAACAAGTTTTAAATTCTGATATAAGAACAAATAAAGTAATTTCAACCTGTCTAGATGTTAAATGTGGGGATTTTATTAGAGATTTTGTACTTGTCCTTCAATAATATAAAACAGATACCTTCACAGCCAAATGCACAATCATTGAGCTCTATAGGAGAGAAGATAATCAACAAAATGTCACAGCTGCTCTCACCAGACAAATGTTACTATCAAAGACCAGCCACAATCCAGTCACCATTTCATGCAGCTGTTCTTACCTGTCACACTACTCCCAGCCAACTCAAAATGCACATTCTGGCAAATGTACAATGCCATCTCATTTGGTCCAGTAATCCCACAGTTGGGAGTCAGAGAAGGGTTTGATCAATCAAACTCAACCAACAACTATGCCCCCAATTCATACCAGTTGCAGCCTGTTACAATTGTGAAGCAAGAAGAAAAGAAAAATGTTTCCAACCATCATCTCATTGTGCACTATTCACCAACACAAAAAACTGAAAAATTATACCCTTGAATCTGTAACATCACTGGAATCATGCCCCTGGAGATGTTCTCTGTATCAGAGCACATGATTAGTCCAAAAAGTTGGTTTGCACCACAAGCTGCTATTTTCTCTCCCTGGATATTATTCTTTTAGCAATTTCCTCAAGACTCCTGAAAGAAGCATGTCTTCTCTGGAACCCTTAGATATGAGGTTCTCATCAACCCCACTGCTCTCTTGGGACCCTTGGAAGATGTTTTCCACCCAGCAGCCTGCCCATAATTGCATACATGGGACACCAAATATCAGGAGGAAATTCCAGGGATCACAAAAGGAAAATTCAGGTAACAGATGATATATAAAGCAATACAAGTAATAAATAAATTGCAGAGCCCACAGGTAACCACACTGATGTCATCATTTTAAAGTATTTGATAAAATTCACTAGGGGTGAACTGAATTTTGAGGCAAGGGTATTGTATTTATGTAGAGAATCTCTCAACTTGATTTCTGTTTGGAAAGATTTTTATTTTTTATCATGGCTCTACACTGTTATTAACTTTGAGCTCACTTCAGCATCTGTAAAGAACAATCTCATTTTGTTCTTGACAGTTTATTGTACCTTGAATATTTAATCTCTAGGTCTTGGTAAATAAGGCTGATGGAATTAGATTGCTATCACTATTCAAAATGCTACGGCTGTCCTGCTGTGAGAGGTTAAACTTTCCAGTTCACTGAATATGTTTCAGTCAGATTTCTTGGGATGGATTGCTTCGTTGAACTTTCATTTATCAGATCATTAGCTTCTAGTCCTACGTGACTACATTTTGAAAGTGTTATAGATCAAGATTTTGGAAATATAGTCAGAATTATTGTATAAGGTCATAGGGCTATATTGTGACCACCCATAAGTGAGTGAAACTCCAATGTAGCCAGTGCCACAGAATGGGTTCCCTTGTCTGAATTATCCCAGTTTTTACTACATCAGTTTTAAAATTACTTTCGTTAAACAGGGATTCTGGCCTGGAGTAGAGAAGAAAAGACTGGGAGGAACTACACTAGACAGTACATTCCCATCCAAAAACTGTTGAACACCACATTAAGAGGGGTTATACAGTAAACTTAATGCTGCTTAAATCAGCATTCCTCTCCTGTGTGTTCTTGATGACATCCTCCCACAGGCTGAGTGCTCACATTTGGGTTGTCAACCTACACTTGTGCATCACCATGTGTATTGACTAATCCAGCCATGCTGCTGTGGCTGTGTATGGGTATTGGGGTCAGACAAGCCCAGCAGCATAGTACTTCTACATAATTATCTGGGGGTCTGAGGTGTTCAAGCCCTGGAAACCATCCAGAAAGATAACACAGTGATGAGCATCTGTATAAAAACCTAGATAGATAATGGTATTGTCTGAACTGCTTTTTCTGGTATCACTTGCCCTCTGTGCTCCTCTGGTGATCCCAGAGAACTGGAATGAATGCAATTTTTTAAAAATACGTATATTAGGATTCCCCCTCATCTACTAGGTTTTATATGGGAGAAGAACTTTGGATAACAATTAAATGTTATGCTACTTTCATGAAAGAGGCTATACAAAAAGCAATTATAATTATCCTGAAAAAAGAGCCTACCATTTTCAGCAACTGGAAATGTTACTGCTATGTTGTAATCTATTGCTGATCATTATGAACATTTTACAGCTGGCATTTTCTTCCTGGAAAGTGCCAGACTGAGTTTATATTCATCTATGGGCTAAATAATAAGTTGTGGTTTAGTATCTCGCTGATTTTGATGTGTGCCCCAACTTAGCTTTTAAGATCCTCTAGATAAGAGTTTACTATTACAGCATTGAATTGTAGAACGGATTGCTGTTGACCACAGTATTAATTTAAATGAGGATGACTTTCACCCTCGTCTGTTTAAGAAATACAAAGTACAGTGGTCATGTTAAAGTTATCATTTGACAACGGTTACTGCATAATGATCTCAGCTACCACATAGATTTTCTCTGTACTAAGTATAGGAGATAGCTGTGGTATTAATGTTTATCTCTGGACAAATTCTGACTATTTTAGTAGGAGACACTCTATTTAATATGTACATTAAAACATCAATAAACTGAGAGTAAACTAATTTTGGTTGGTAGCAGTGACATAAAAGCATCTTTAACCACTATTCTAGGCCTAAAGAGTTGGCCATTAATTTCCTGAGAAACACAATGGAATTGAAATAGCAATGAACGAGACACTATAATATATATTTTCTAATTATCAAATTATGTCAATGAATATTAATAAATAGAAATGTTTAAAAAAAGACATATCACTTTATTCATGAAGTACTATATATTCCCATAACATTTTTATTTCCTCCACTTATATCCTTTTTAAATCTAATAAACCTGCACTGGAGACTTATAAAGGAAAAGTAAACAAAGTAATCCCTGATAAAGCCCACTGAGGTGAAAAAAAGGCATTTCACTATTATTCAAATGGTCTTACGTGCCTCATTGCATACGGTAGAGGGCCTGAATATCAGAGCAGTAGAGTATCAGAGTAGAATATTCACTTTTGAAGGTAGTTAGTTTTGATGACCCTGTTGCTAGCCCTAGCATTGCAAAATGTTGTAATATCTTGATTAGTTATCCATATTTGGGTAAATTCTGCTCTCAGTTGTACCTATTTAACCAATTGACTATAGTGGGTTTGCACAGGTGTGGCAGAGAGAAGAATTTAAACTATTACATTTATTTAGAATTTGATAAGGAGATATGGCGTTGCTGATCATTTCTGGTAGTTTGGAGATAGTCGTAACTTCTTACTCTTCTAACAAAGTAAAAATGGATCTCAAAATTCATCTCAAACTTAGAACAAAGAGGTATGGTGGTCAACATTTATAAAGAAAATATTTGCTTTATTTATTATATACTTCTGTGGTGATAATCACTATAATGTGTGAACACAAAATATCCTGCCATGGCATTACAGTCCAATTACAGAAAAATATTATAATGAAACTAACTTTATGCTAAATTAAATGTTTCCTTTATAATATTTATCATTGGATATAATGCTGATCTGTGTGGTGGGTGTGTGTAGTATATTTTCCTTTTCTGAAACCATGATGCCATAAATAATAGAGAAACCTGAAGTCCTTAGGCAAAATTCCAGTTGATTTCAAGAACATATGCTTTGGATTCATTGGGATTATTCTAACACTTTGCAGAAATATTTTCTGTATTGTCATACTTCTCATTTTGAGGAACATCATTCATTTTAGTCCCAAAGAGACCTACATTGGACATATGTAATGTGAAACATTATTACAATCTATTTACTTCCAAAATAAAGAATCAGGAAACCAAAGTTACTGTAAGAGTTATTTAAGCTAATGGAATAAATCAGATACCATCTTAAGTTTCCTCTGTGACTATTTTTTTTCTTTTCCCTCATTTTGGCTCTTTGTTACACACCGATCACTAATTTCAGCTTTAGCAGGTTGAAAGGAGTAGCATTATTACTTAATAAAGCTATTGTACTGCTACTTAATAAAAACTTCTTCACCTTTGTATGTGATCATAAATAAACAAAAGGGATTGGCTGGGACACATGACTTACGAGGAGAGGCTGAAAGAACTGGGCTTGTTTAGTCTGCAGAAGAGAAGAGTGAGGGGGAGATTTGATAGCAGCCTTCAACTACCTGAAGGGGGATTCCAAATAGGATGGAACTTGGCTGTTCTTGGTGTTGGCAGATGACAGAACAAAAAGCAGTGGTCTCAAGTTGCAGTACGGGAGGTCTATGTTGGATATTAGGAAACATTATTTCATAAAGAGGGTGGTGAAGCACTGGCATGGGTTACTTGAGGTGGTGGATTCTCCATCCTGAGAGGTTTTCAAGTCCCGGCTTGACAAAGCCCTGCTGGGATGATTTGGTTGGTGTTGGTCTGCTTTGAGCAGGCGATTGGACTAGATGACCTCCTGAGGGCTCTTCCATCCCCAATCTTCTATGATTCTATGATTTATATGAATAATGGAAACATTCACAGTTCCATTAGATAGTATTATAAATAAAACCCCCAAGAATTGGAAGGGATACAACCTCCCCACCCTTCAGGGCGTAAACCAACTGATAGATGAACTTTTGTTCTGAATATTTTAATTCTGTAATTGTTTACTTAGGCTTTTTTGCACCTTTCCCCCAAAAGATGTGGTAATGGCCATTTTTGGAAACAGAAAACCGTTGCCCCAATCTGTTTGTAAAAGTCAGACAGTAAAATAATTTCAGCAGATATATTTGTATAGAGATAATATAAGACATTGCAATTTCTTGGGGAGAATTTATTACACAGTGCAATAGAAAGGTCTTTCATCATAGTTTAAGTGGAACTTTAAGAAAAAAATATTATTTTTGCAGGGCTTCAGTAAACCAACAGTCCAAAAGCAGTATTTCTCTTATGCCATCTCTCATTACTCTGCATTGCTGTATTTGAAAGGAGAGATTTAGATTCTTCTAAGGAACAAATGTATTACTGTATGTTTATCAGAGCTAAGTAGATACATGTTTACTGATGAGACCTATATTTCAATCGGAACTGCATGGTCCTGAACGAGAATGTTGCCCCCTGGTATTAACCCTAACATCAGGTCTTACATCCTGTGCATCAATCAGATCATTTTTTTCCTTTCTGTTGAACTACCTTATTCCTGTATGATGATAGTTGTTAATGAATGGATAGTGCTGTTAACTACTCTCTATTGTATCTCTTTTTTAACTTAAACTTACATTCACTAGTCATAAGCTCATTTCAGTATAGGACGTCTCTGATAACAGTTTTAAATGTTACTCAGTATGATCCAATTGCAGTTCTCAAGGTAAAATCTGAAGGAGGAGTCACTGAATGTATTGTAAAACTGCTAAAACACTTCTGCTTCAATTTATTTTTTAAGCAGGAACAAACTTGATGTAGAATTATCCATTTGTATATTTCACTTTTTAAAGTAGAACCAATTAAGCAGCATCTAAACAAGTAACAACAGCCATCAACTTCAACAGATATTAAAACAAAAATTGAAAACACGCCAGACCTGCAAATAAATAAATAAAATTATTTCAAAAGCAACATTTAAAAAAGGTTACAACAAACAAATAAAAAAATCTACTCAAAACATGATGTATCAAGATCTTTTAGTCTAGTAGTTATTCACTAGTGACTGTAAATTCTGACATTTGTATGAATGTTCCTGGTGACTTGAGGATATGCATTTGATTAATATACTTTGCAGCATTTAAGTTCGACATAGTAGGAGATAGTGATCTTGTTTTATCTCTATCAATTTGAGGGACTTGAGGGCATATTCTTGTGCTGGCATCTACTATTGCAAACTCCTGCACTCATGCAGAATCCTACTGAGATTGATGGGACTGTGCACGGGAAATGAGATCTGTCCTATTGGATCCTGAGGTGGGATCAGAACCACAGGTTTCTTTATATGATGATTCCGGCATATACATTGCTGATATTGTGTTGATGTGAACAGTTCTGTGAACTGATTTTCATGTCATTTTCCTTCATTAATTCAGAAAATAATCATATAGACATGAGGTAAAATCCTTCAAGCACTAGCAGCCACAATAGGAACTCTTATGGCAATAAGCAGTAGAGCCAGACAGCAAGGTTTTACAGGATAGGACCTCAGAGTGCTTTAGATGTTTAAAGTATTGTACAAGCATTAACTAATTACTCCTGACAACATTCCTGAGAGGTAGGTAACTTGTCCCCATTTTACGGATGAAAGAACTGAGGCAAAGAGGTGAAATGAGTTGCTGAAGGTTGTAAAGCAAATAAACTGCAGAGCGAGGATTAGAATTGAGAAGTTCCAAACTCCTAACCTTTTGCTCATTCCTCTGGACCATGTTAAAGTGACACTCTCAAGTACTTAAATACTTTTTTCAATGTCTATTTTATTTTTCATACTCTTATAGGCTTGTAAATTATATTTCTATTCCTACCTGTTATGCCCACCATTAATATATCCTACCCCAGCCCCAAGCTGGCAAAATTGAACTTTTTTTCCTGGTAAAGCAGAAGCCACCCTGTGTGTGTGTGTGTGTGTGTGTGTGTGTGTGTGTCACAGTTTTGTTCTATGTTATACTTCTGTGTTATAACCAACAAAATCCAGTGGTTCCAGGCATGTTTCCGGACTGTGGTTTCTCAGTTAATTTGTGCTTCTAGCAGAAAAAGAAAAATAATAAAGCTATCAATAGCTGCTTTTTCATTTTTGGATTTTTCAATTTCTCACTATGAAAGTGAACAGAGAGAGACACTGTCATTTTATTTACAATGTTTTTAAAGCAGTATAATTCCATTGACTTGATCGGAATTACTCCTGATTTACAACAGTGTGAGATCAGAATCAGGCCCTTTAGAATTGAACAGACAGATTATATCAATCTTAAAATTATAATTTTTGGGATCTAACTACTTGACAGTGTTCCTTTAAGCATGTACTTATTCCCTTGACCATGGAGTCTAGAATCAGAACTTCTCTTTTCTTTAGTTTTTTTTCAATTGTATATTTGACAGATTTTGAAATTGTTTAGTCATTAATATTTATTTCACTATACATGATGAGATGTTTTCACAACAAATACTGTACTTTCAGTCATAATTATTAATGGTATTTTATATATAAAACAAATACACATATACATATTATATATATCTATATATAAAACCCTTTCTCTTTCTTGAATCAATGTAAACAGAGCCCAGATGGCCGTATAGAAGTCAAAGGGCAGCATGGAAAATCGTCACTGCATATTAAAGATGTGAAGTTGTCAGATTCAGGGAGATATGACTGTGAAGCTACAAGTAGAATTGGTGGGCATCAAAAGAGCATGTACCTTGATATTGAATGTAAGTTCTAACATTTTGTTTTCTCTTTAAATTTGTTATAAAAGAAAAAAAATAGATTCTTAATGGAAGATCAGGTTTTACTGGTAATTCATGCTTAAACTCGAATAATTAAAAAAAAAGAATGTCCTTCCAAAGTTAGCAATTCTGAACACACAAGATGAAATCCTGTCCCCAGTTAAGTCAATGAGATTTTTACCAATAACTTCATGAGGGTCAGAGTTTCATCCATAATGATATATTGGTGGCTTCCCTCACTGCTACACCTTATGACTGAACTTGGTAACTTTTTCAAGACTTTCAGACTGGTGGAGACTAGCTGTGGGTGCAAATGTTTTGGGGAATAAAGTAATAACTCATCTGAGCTGCGTCTGAGTCTTGAATTGAAGTTTCTAAAGCTAAAAATGTCTGGAATATTCTCTCCCTCTCTTTCTATTACTTCCTCCTCCCACACCCCCCAACTATTCTACTTTTGTTATAACCATTCTTGGAGTTCAAATATGTGACAAATCCCCCAGCCCCTGCTGATCCTGCCACTTCCAATCAAAATTTTGTTTGGTGGAAACTTCACAAGCAACAGTAGTGATATTTGTTCATCAGTATCTGAGACTGATTGGTGTATTGGGCCTCATCCGAAATCCACTGAACTTGATAGAAATCTTTCCATTGAGTTCGGTAGCAATTGGATTGGGTCTACAGTGGGGAGGAAGGGAAGACGAGTAATGATTGTTTTGCTTTTGCTGCATCCCAGTTGGGTGACTCCTAAAGTAGCATTGACAGAGATCTCACAGAAGGCTGCATGTGCCACCTTTTTGATAGGAAGTGAGTCTAAAAAAACAAATGAAAAATATTCAGACTCAAAAATTGGAGCAAGTACTTTATGCTGGATGAAGGAGATGGAGAGATTTCCCAACACAAATAGAACTAAACAAATAGTGTGTAAGCTTTTAAACTGAATTATGAAAAATAGCTTTAATGCAGTTGTTCATGAACAATATTCATTTGGAGACTTCTGAGGTTTGTGAAATAGTCTTATGTTTTTGAGCGTACTCTCTTAAAAGATGCATTCCTTGAACATCTCAGTGTTACCCCTCAGTGCACAGAAAATATATTCCTCTGTGTACATTTTAATTTAAAATGCTTTTGCTGTGTCGCTGGTGTAAGAAACAAAAAATGAATACTCTGTGTTCCTTTAAAATCCTGTAGTTAAGGTCTGTTTTCCTTTAATACAGATCTAAAGTGCGATGAAATATGTTGTTCAATTGAGATTTTAAAGTGGCTACTCTTTTTTAAAAAAATCAACTTTACTTCTGCTTTTATATTCTGTGTCCAGTGTAGGGTTATCCAGTTATAGAAGTGGTTCATGGGCCACATTATGTGAAGCATATGAGCTACAGAAACTTAAGAGCACATTAAAAGCACAAAATTAATACTGAAAGGCACAATAACATAATTTCTAGATGAATACAATGGAATAATGTAGTCAAAGGTTTCTGTCAAAGTAAGAGTTTTAGTATGATAGCGGATGTCCTAAACTGAATTGTAGTACCGTCTTCCTTCTCAATGCGAGGCAGTTGTATGGTAGATTTACTTTTAACACTTAAATAGAACTAATCAGACGGTATTAAAATAAAAAATCTATTGACATTTACGATTAAATCTGGATGTGGTTAACTGCTCAAACTAATTTGAAATGCCAGAAAACTTTCTACTGTTCAAATTGAAAAATCTTTGAACCTATCAGCGGGTAGTTGGTGGGCTGGTTTGTTTGTTTGTTGGGAGGGGGAATTGGACACTTAATATGTTAGCACCATTTAAGATGCCAACATGTCAAATGTATAATGCATGACTTGTTGTTTTGACCTCACATAGCATTATATGATTAGACTCGATGAAAATGCTATCACTTTGACTGTTTTATTGACTCTTTACACTTTTTATATTACTTTTTGAATCTTTATAAGGGACTCTAATACTTAAGAATGGTTCTGTGAGACTGATAACTGAAGTACAATATTTATTTCCAAAGCAAGTGCTCTCTGCTAGCAGGAGTGCAAGTTTCTCCACATTGCCTAAACAGTGAAACTTATTCATGACATGACAGGAACACCTCTAGTGATGAGAGAATAGGTCTGTCTTCATGCCCATTCTGATTAGACTGCCATTTGTAGTGAAGATTTGTATCATGGGAACACTTGTCCACGAGCAAATGAACTGAGACCACAACTTAATTTGCCCAAACCACAGAGATCTTGTCAAATGATAATGACTTCTACTGACCTTACCCATATTTAAATTAGTGTCCTAGGGATGAAAGCTTCTTTACAGCAGTAATATCAATCTCCCAAGACATTCAGTTCTCATAATAAAACTTTTTTTAACAAAATGATCTCTTCACCGGACACTCTTGCTATTTTTTACATACAACAATCTTGTCAAAATCATCAGGAATAAAATGTAGTTCTCTCATCCACAAATAAATTCCTTCTCTGTAGCTGATGTAACATATCCAGTAGCTGCCTCTTGTTTCCAGTCACTTTCTTGACGATATTTGGGCTGGAGATCTCGTCTAACAACCCTACTGTTCCACCAGTAAATTATGCTGTACTCCTACAGCAAAATGGTGAAAAGGAGTGATTCTTTATGAGATTCTGTGAAGTCTGTATAGAACCGATCCTTTGTAGAATCTGTGTGATTTTCCAGATTACTTAAACTGACTGCCTTTTTCGGCAGTTCAGTAGTAATAACAACAAAGTCCTTTCCACCTTCTAAGTATTTTTAAAAACAAATTTACTAATCCCCGTGCAATTCTTGGAAATAGGTACTATAGTTATTGTATTGCACACTTTACTGAAAACATAGTATTCCCCATTTTACATATGAATAATGTCAGATGCAGAGAAGTTAGGTGACTTGCTGAAGGCTACAGAGGGATTCTCAGGAATCCCCAAGTCAATGTACTAATCTACCAATGACACACTGGGATTATCCCAGAGTTTTGATTCCATTGGTTTATATACTAAAATAGCATACGCCATTCAATTTTTTTCATTAAAGTCAGAGACATAAATGTATACTACACTGTAATTCATGACTAATACTAGTACTGTTCCTAATACTAATTCATAACCATGCCTATTGCCATTCCATAAATTAATGTTTCCTCATGTTCTTTTTTCACTGATTTGAGTAGTTTGTACAGTCACAAAGAACATGTTCATGTCACATCTTTCCAGTATATTACATTCAGACGTAATGGAAATACATCATTTCATAGTGTCTCTATCTCATCACTTTATTCTCAGTGACCATCATCAGGGACTTAACTATCAGGATGATTGTAATAAGCCTCTGTCCCAAATCTGGACCTTAGCGTCCAAAATCTGGGTGCTTAGCATGTTCTAATTCCAAGGCCTGCCGGTGGGCCTCTCTCTGTTTTTCCATCTCTCGTTGGTGGGCTGCCTCTTGGGCTGCTTGTTCTCTTTTGTACGCAGCGTCTTTTTCTTTTTCTCTCAACTCCATCTCTTGTATATTTTTTTCCAGGTCTCGCCTGTGATTGGCATTTTTTATTTGTTCCTCTGCCTCTAGTCTTGCGCATTCCTGCTTTAGGGCAGCCTTGGAACTCATGGTTTCTGTTTTCTTGTGCTGGGGTGCCCTCTGGTGGTTATTGTCTGAACTGCTGGCTCTCCGTTGTCTCCTGGGGTCTGCCTAGCAACTCGTTTTTCTTCTTCTTGCTACTCTTTGATATGTAAATTAACCAAAACAAAAGCCACTTTATTTACCTGTGTGTGTTTGCTGGGTACTTGATTCTCAATGGGAGTGCTATTGTTTAACAAAATATCCTTTGTCTCTTTGCTAAAAATGCAAGCCAAGTCATTTGATTCATGGGTGTATTGTTAAACGCCTTACTGTCCTTAATCGTTTGCTTAATATGGCGCATCCAGCCAGCAGTAAAACTTCTCTCGGCTACTTTACCCACTTTCTCTATGCTCAACCTGCAGAGAAAAAAGAAACTAATATTCCTCTGGCTTCTAGAGTGCTTACTTCCACCAGCTAGCCACTCATGTATAAGCCTCTTCCCAAATCTGACCTTACATCCAATTCTCGTGCTCTGCATGAAAACTCCCCAAGCTTTTCCGCTTGCGATCTGTCTCTGCCACCATCAGATTCTGATTACTGACAACTCCTGGCTCCCCCAAATATTCTCTGGGGACCCAAGATCAGAAACCTGAAGTCTCACCCAAAGGAACGACCTCACTCCCCTTTTCTCTTATATCTCTTCCCCCTCTCCCTTCTGTTTGGGGATACGGTACTTAACTCCTTGAATGCCAAAACAAGGATGGGCAATTTACCTTCCCCTGCGTGCTCACATTCAACCTAAGTCAAGCAACACAAAGAGTTTTCCCCCTCCTTCTGTCCGTATCTTAAACGAAACCTAAACAGGGGTTTTAAAAAGAAACTTCAGTTTAAGAAGAAAGAAAAGAGACATAGAATATATAACTCTGCATTAAGATACATAATACGGGATATTGCTTAAGAAAATATGAATAAACAGTTCTGATATAAAGATAATCCAATTTATCTTCAGCAATCCACACATCTAATGCAAACAAAACATATAACAGCCTATTGCTTTGCTACCTTTCTTACCACCTGGGGGAACTGAATGTTTAGAAAGCTGAGATGAAAAAAGGTCTCCCTCCTGATTGGTCCTCTGGTCAGGTGTTTGGTTCCCTTTGTTAACCCCTTTACAGGTAAAAGAAACATTAACCATTAGCTATCTATTTATGACAATGATTGGTGGGAGATTCTACATTTTATCCATGCTTTCTGTTGGAGTAGCTTTTGATGATAAGAGCAATTGCTCTTGAGGAGCAGAAAAGATGATTAGGTCTAATATGATCCTGGCATGATTAATCCTGCTCCTGCCATTTATCTGAAGTGCTCACTGTGTAGACAGAAATCATAGTGGAGCCTAGAGCCATTCCAAACCCAGGCTTTCCTGCAAGTGTCACCTTCATAACAGAACACCTCAAGGAACTTTAGCTTGAGGTAAATTTAGTAAGGTAAAATAAACTGATTATAGAAGACAAAAATTCAAAAGAAAGATTTATTGACTTCATTGGCTGTAACATTTTATTCTTTATACAATGTCTAATACTTACTAAGCATCAAGAGAGTCTCCCTTGTGGTTACTAATATGTTTCCAATAAAATAAAATATTCCATGGAAAACTTGACAAAAATATAAAAAGCATAAGAAAGAGATTCTTTTTTCAAAAAAGTAGTAAGGGAGTTAAGCATGCAAATCCCATTGAATTTCCATGGGATTTGGGCATCTAACACCATTAGGCTCCTTTTAAAATTCCAAGATTACTGCACAACTAACACTTTAGTGTTTCTAATTAATATTTTTAATCTCTTTATTTAAGAGCTGTTTGTTCTCATGGGTAGTGGGTATCATAGGCCAGGGCAGGTTAAGCCTCCCCTGACCAGACTATGGCCCTGTCCATGTTGCATCCTGAGTCCCTGCTCCCCCCCGCCATCTACCTGAAGCCAGCAGGGACTCAGCTCCAGACAGCAGCCCTGAGCTCTGGCCCGCCAGCTACCAGATGTGGCCCAGGATGGTGCTGGGGCCAGCAGGCAGCTGTTGGTGGAGCCAGCGGCTTGTTCTGGGACTCAGGGGGGATGGAGCTCCTCCAGCGGGAGGGGAGGCACTCAGGGCAGGGGCTCAAACAGAAGAGGTGAGGGGCAGGCTAGCCTGTCCAATGATGGGTTTTCACCTGCCACCCATGTTTGGAAACATAAAGAAACTCTAAAAAAAATAACAGAATCCTGACCAAAAGATGGAAATCTTCCCCACTCTAGTAATGGCACACACTGATTTCTTGAAATGATCATCACAAACTGTTCAGCAGAATTAGTAACATTTCTTTGTCCTGGGTTTTCATCAGTGGGGTGGTTTGGAAAGCAATGAAGCAAGCCAACAGAGGATTTGGTCAATCCCAAATGACCCTTTTAATAGTCTATTCATGCCTCTGATGCTTCCGCTGTCCTCATTGTAGTGAAAATGATGCACTGATAACATAAATAAGGGAGATTACAGATGTATGATGTGCTGGCATCTCCAAACAACCAGGACTCTCTGTGCACAACTGGGGTTTTTGTTTTTTTGTTTTGGTTTGTTTTACCTAGCATCAAGGTGCTGAATACAGTGTGGTGTATTTTTCATGCAGTAATGAGATCTGAAGAAGTGATTTCCAGACATATGTGCTTTCATAGCAAAATATTACTTTGTGGAGAGAAAAAAAGAAATCATCATTAAAGCATTATGCTACTTTGCAACAAAGAGAACCTCCTTCATTATGCACTGCTGCTTTTCTTCCAAATTACATTAAACATCATCATTGCATGGTTTGTCTCTCGTCTTGCTGACACTGTGTTCAGTGCTATAGAATAAATAAATAAATGATATTACAACATACTACAAAATTTATCTATAAAGAATCCTATACAGTGCCTATGATGATTTTGTCATTAACAGATTCTTTATTTCTTATTGGCAATAGAATCATTGTTTTTATTTGCAAGCTGAAGTCAACTTCATTAATGTAAGAGCACTGAATTTAAGATGCTGAGCAGTTTATCCTCTTCGACCTTTTCACTTTCTTTTATGTTAGTGAACTGTATTTTGTTGCAGTTTATGCAAATTCATTGACTCAATGCCATTTCACTTTAAAGCTTTTCAAAGGCATTGCATTACTTAAAGGCAAGTTGAACTACAAATGAGGTCCAGGCTAGAGAACTGATTGAAAAGCAGTGCAGATAAACTGAGACATTCAGGGTTTAATGTAATAAGAAAAAATGACCTATCATGTTTGATTCCAATTGATATTCCATTTAAGTTATGTTTGTACTGTTATATATTACTAATGAGAGTAGAAATGTATTGTTCAAATTCATCTTTTCATAGAAGCTGACACAAGAATTTCTTGTTAGTAATTAGTCTCTAAGTCAAAGTTATAGTAGGCTGGCTCTATCTCTTTATATGTTAATGATGGTTATGCATCACATCAATCATATACCAGCTTCCTCACAAACTTCTATATATTGACATACTATTACCTTGAATTATAGGATTTACTATGTTCTAGGCTCACTTGTGTTCCTCTTTTTTTTCAGTCATGAATAATTTTAATCTTATACATCATATGATAATCTTGCAAAGTCTTAATACAACTGGGTCACTTCACTGACATGGCAATGAAGATTGTTAATAACCGGAATGAAGACAAAATAGCCAACATGCTCATTCTGACAAGGCATAACATTTTTAAAAGAACCTAAGTGACGGAGGAGTCTCAGTCAATTTTCAAAAGTGCCTTAGGAACTTTCACTAACTTCAAGTGAAAAAAGCCTATTGGGATAGATCTTTAAAGGTATTCAGTGTGATGGGGCAAGGCCAGATGGCTATAGTAAAGTACTGAGAAACAGGTATGTTAGCCCCAGGCTAAACAAATCCCTAGTACCCTGGTAACCAAATGGCAGTTGCTCCAGGTTAATCAAGGCACCTGGAGCCAATTAAGATCTTTCTAGAAGGCAGTAGAGATAGCTACTTTAATTAGAACACCTGCAGCCAATCAAGGCAGGCTAATCAGGGCACCTGGGTTTAAAAAGGAGCTCACTCCAGTCAGGCAGGGAGGAGCCAGAGGAGAAGGAGCGTGTGTGAGGAGCTGGGAGCAAGAAGGCAAGGAGCTGAGAGTGAGAGAGTATACTGCTGGAAAATTGAGGAGGACAAGCATTGTCAGACACCAGGAGGAAGGTCCTGTGGTGAGGATAAAGAAGGTGTTTGGAGGAGGCCATGGGGAAGTAGCCCAGGGAGTTGTAGCTGTCATGCAGCTGTTACAGGAGGCACTATAGACAGCTGCGATCCACAGGGCCCTGGGCTGGAACCCGGAGTAGAGGGAGGGCCTGGGTTCCCCCCAAGCGTCCCAACTCCTGATCAGACACAGGAGGAGCTGACCCAGACTGTGAGTTTCACAAGACGGGAAGATCACTGAGGTGAACAAATCCGCAATAAGCTCAGGACCCACCAAGATAGAGGAGGAACTTTGTCACATCAGGCATTGAATTGAAATGTGATTGAAATATGCAGATAGGAGTCTGGTGGGATTGAAATTAAGGAGAAATAAACACCTAAGCAGTTTTTAAAATCCTATGTGGCTCCTATCTGTATCTTTAGGCATCTAAATGCCTTTACAAATTTCTCCTTATGAGCCTAAGCCACTTGTGAACAAGGGATTTAAGATGCCTAGGATGAGCTTGGGGGGAGGAGGAAGAGTACATAAGTATCCTATGATTAGAGATTACCTTGGTTAGATTAGGAGTTAGGGCGAGGTTGATAAAATAAACTACTAAATTAAAAAGAAAGGAAAAGGTCAGGATTAATCACAGTTTAGTCTTAATAGTGTAAACCATGCAGGACTAGAGAACAGGATGTTAAACCCAGAGATATGGCTTAGGAGACATTTAAATGATATCAGCTGCACCCAAGAGGACACAAGTATCAAAACATTTTAAAACATTTTCAAAGCATCCTATCAAACCAGGTACAGTAATGCCTCGCTTAACATTGTAATGTTCCTGAAAAATGTGACTTTAAGCAAAACAATGTTAAGCTAATCCAATTTCCCCATAAGAATTGATGTAAATGGGGAGGTTAGGTTCCAGTGAAATTTTTTTTCACCATACACATCAATGATGATTGTGAAGCTTGGTTGAGATGGTTAAGTCAGAGATTGGAAGAGGGTGGGATATTTCCCAGGGAATGCCTTACTGCTAAATGATGAACAAGCACTTGACTGTGCCCTGTGCCCTGAAGGGTTAACATGTTGTTAATGTACATTGCAACGCCGCACAAATGGAGGGAGGGGAGACAGCATGGCAGACAGAGACAGACACACACACCCTGTGTATGAGAGAGAGATGTGCATTTCTCCTGTAAGTACACTGACGTCACTCTAAGTACCTTGCCTTTTTAAGTAGATCAGCAAGTTGAGACAGCAGCTGCTGCTAGCAAGCTTTCTGCTTCCTGAGTCCTGTCGTGCCCCACCATGCTCTGTGGAGATGAGATAAGTGGGGGGCAGGAGCAGGGAGGATGGGGACATCCTGATATTAGTCTTCCCCTTCCCCCCGCACACCAAGGAGGCGGCTTCCAGGAGCAACTCCAAGGCAGAGGGCAGGAGCAGCACATGGCAGTGGGGAGAGGAACAGCCGAACTGCCTGGCAATTGCTAGCCCGCTGGGTGGCTGCTGCAAGGGAACTTAGGTGAGCTGATAGGGGGCTGCCGGCCCACCCTGGTTCCAAGCCCCCACCAGCTAGCTCCAATGGGCTTCTTTTCCTGCAAGCAGTGAACAAAGCAGGCAGCTGCCAAACAACGGGAGCATTGCACAACGGATCAGCAATGTAACAACAAAACAACGTTACCGTGACGACTTTAAGTGAGGAGTTACTGTAGTGTTGAAATAAAATCAACTTTGGTTATACAGATCCTTATCAAATTATGTTCATAATTGTTTAATGTATAATATTTTCAACTTTTACATTAAAGAAATGTTGAGGTTTTAACATGACAACAAAACCCAGGAAATTGATTGAGACTTGCAACTTTTACTTTAACCTTGACCGTTATGCACAGCTATCGGAGCAAAAGAGACCTAAAGAGAATTAAAAGTTTTAGGTGTATGAGGAAAGGATCAGGCACATTACATAGAATCTATAAAAACACTACTCCAATATTCCTTTAGTACCTAAGCAGAGAGGAAGGATGGTCTTATGGTTAAGGCACGGGTCTGAGTGTCAAGAGATGTGTTCTTGATTCTGCCACAAACTCCTTTTGTTATCTTGGGGGGAGTAAGTGGCTCAACCTTTCCATTCTTCTATTTCCCCATCTGTAAAATGGGGCTCTCTCTTCCCTAGCTCAGGGGTTCCAACTTTCCTTGAGGCCCACCTGTTTAGCTTCATCAGGCACTGTGGCCCACTATTAACACTAGTTTTAATTTTTACATACAAATAAACTGTATATAAACTGTAAATGAACAATATATGTTTCATTGTAACGTGAACAATTCTAATGTCAGAAATCCATAGCAATATGCACTCAGAGAAATGCCTCAAGATCTTTGAAACCGAACAGTTTTAGAAAAACTACACTTTGAGCAAAATGTGGCAATCAAACACAGACAACACTATTTTGTATAAAAGTGAACAACATTACATGAGTCACATGGAGTTAAAGATGTGCTAAGAACTTGACTGAAGAATGCAATTGTGCCAGCAGATCACCTGGGACTGAGTCGTGTTCCACTGGCCACAGCCCATAGTTTGGTAACCACTATCCTAGCTCATGTGGGTGTTCTAAGACAATCCTTTAAATATAAGGTTAAAATGTGAACTTTAGTTATGGATTTTGATGGCTTTTTCTCGCAAGCATAATATAATTTTTAAAGTGTAGTTTTAATAACATGGCGACTTTTTTCTTTTTACAAGAAAAATGCAGTTTTGCAGGATTAAAAAACAAACAAAAAAAAAGCATTAATTGTAGCTATGCTTGTTTAAGTTGCTATTCTGTTTCACTCCAGATGAAATTTACTTGTTTGTGTGTTTGCCTCCACAGTGCTGTGTGGTAGTAGGCTAGTTTTAAATTCAGTATTCTCTAAGCAAAAAAACCTATTTCCTTACAGTAGTTTGCAAGTTGTTCTATTCTGTGGATTCATGTTACATCTAATGGGCTAAAACCAACTCCTGTGGTCTTTAAACAGCAAAATTTAAATTTTCTGTTTAAAACTTTAAATTTCAAAATTTAAATTTGAAGTGCAAAGGTATCATTATAATTTAATACTTTTTTTTTCAAAAATGTACTAATGTTGCAGGTCATTTCCTTTGTCACTGTAACTGCGTGTGTAGTGCTTACATTTCATGATATTAAAATTCATGCAGCTGACCTGAGTGATACTTTAAAATATTACAATACAATCTTTTTCATAAGAGTCAGAAAGTAATACATGTGACTGAGTTGTCTTTGAATTTATGAAGAATAAACCTGAGATCAACTCATTTGGATTTATATTCTACTAAATAGCTGGAGTTTTGTATTTTAGAAGGCTTTTAGATACCAGTCAGATTTTAAAATATTCCAGAATAAACATTGAGCCATTTGAAAGTATGTCGTATTAAATTATACTTATTACCCAAAGTCAATATCAAATTAATGTACTCACTAAAAGTCATAAGTAATAACTGAAATATCTTGTATCATGAATAGATGTTTGTGGATTTCAGAATTAAATGGAACTGCACACATATATAATATTACTAGCTAGTTTAAATTTAAGATTGACACTTTCAGAAATGAATCGGCATTTTGGAGATACTCAAAAGCGTCAGGTTTAAGTTTAAGGCTTAAGTTTAGGTTTACGTTTAAGCTTAAACTAGCTAGACATCCAGAACTAAAACATTAGATATATCCTCAATATCAGAAAATAAACTGCATTTAATTCAGATAGGTTTCCCCTCACTATGACAAACTAATGCTAAATAATATTAAATCAAATTCTGTTTTCTATTGTATATGTGCAAACTCAATTACTTTATTGAGCTTGCATTGGTATAACTAAAGGTAGAATTTAACCTACTTTAAAGTATAATCTTCTAGGAAATATTAAATTTTCTGCAGTAAAAGAGCAGCTAATAAAGTTATAAAAATATCCAGTAAAACAATCTTTGAAAAAAGGAAAAGCTATTTTTCCATCACATATGTCCTCCTTTGCATTTCAGAAAATACCAGGGTTACAAATACCAATTTAAAATACTTGTTCTGTTCTTTTCAAATTTTAAGAGCACACTTTTCACCATGGTATCTGACTCTTTTATGCGTAGTTCTTAGATTTTTTTCTAAGATGTTATTATGGGTTGCCGGAACATGGTACTTAGCTACCGCATGTGGTGGTAGCTATTTCACATCATATAGAGAAATCTACTCCTACCCTGAAGTTTATAATTTCACAATTGTACACATTTCAATTTTTTTCACAAAAATACCAGGACAGCTATCTTGGGAAATTTGATTCATGGAGAGAAGACAAATAAGAAAACAAAAAACAAACCGGAGACACACATGAATGAATAGTGTTATATACACAATCATATGTAGTAAAAGAAGTCTGCAACATATTGCTCTCTGATTTTACTACCACAGGCAGTACAAGTATCTGCATCAGATCTTCTTTGTCAGATTCCCTACCTCATGGTCTGATCAAGACAGATCACCAGGAGCACTGATTCAACTGCAAGAGAGAATTAAAGGGCATGTCTACACTTACCTCTGGAGCGATCAATCCAGTGGAGGTTGATTTATCGTGTCTAGTGAAGACACGATAAATCGACCAGTGAGTGCTCTCCTGTCGACTCCAGTACTCCACCGGAGTCAGAAGCGTAGGTGGAGTCAATGGGGGTGTGGCAGCAGTTGACTTACTGCAGTTAAGACGCCAAGGTAAGTAGCTCTAAGTACGTCGACTTCAGCTATACCATTTTCATAGCTGAAGTTGCTTTACTTAGACCGACTTAGCTCACCCTCCTCTCACCCCCCATAGACCAGGCCTTAGTTACTATCAGGTCATTCCACTGAATGGGAGCACATGGTGGTCTAAATAAGAGATGTCTTCTGTTGCTGTGGGACTGCTCTCACTCACTATGGCCGTGCTCTGCTGGAGAACCATGAGAAAGCCCTGGATTACTAGGAGTGAGACTCCTTGTAAGTGAGGGCAAAATTGTGATATTTGACACTTGTTCCTCTCACTAGTTCCTCTCACTGGTTCCTCTCACATGCCTCTAAACATGTAAAGAGAGAAATCATTCTTCTTCATTCAGTTCTGTCTGACTCCTCCCTGTACTCTTTAAAGGCTTCCTCAACCCTCCTAAAACATATAAACTAAAAGAGTCTTATTTTAGTACTTCATGAATGCTTTTCTGGGTCTTCAGCTCCAGATGCTTGATCATCTGTCTGAGGCACCCTGCCAAAGAGGGCTGGAGGATGTGCCGTTTCTCAGTGATAGCTACATTCTCTGCATACTATATTTATGCCCAGCAAAACAACTGAATTGTGATTATATATTGTGGTCATCCAAAGAATCTATCTCTGACACATGGCCCACTGATTGAGACATAGCTCCCCATTATTGTTGGAAATAAAACAAAGAAAATAATTTCAGAATTATATGCAGAAAAAAGTAGAACTTTCTGTACCTGAAAATCCAGTAGGGTTCAATAGTATGTGTGACATCACCATCAGGATTCCAGCTGTGGCACCTCACCGGGTGAGGGCTTGTGAGGACTTTGTGACCTAGAGAATGAACTAATGAGCAATAGCAGTATGCAGTTTGTTTAAGTGGAACATTCATTACATAACCTTCAGAGTCTTAACTTTTGAATATGCTCGATTTCTTTGTCATTTCTTTCTCCTCTCCAGCCCCTCTTTCATTTTTCAAAACACCCACCTTGGAATGAGCGGACACATACATTATACTATGATCTTAAAGAAAAAAAATAAACTAAATTATTTACAATGTACAGTTGCAAGCCAAATTAGTTTTTGTTTTGTTCTCTTTTATATTTATTTCCAGGTTTATTTCACTTTGATTCCTGGTGCTGGAGCTTTCAGGAAAAAACAAAACCCAAACCACACCAATATCATTAGACTGGAGATAAAATACACAAGAGTTGACAACACTGCTTCTGTGTGAGGGCTCTGGTTGCATTAAAGGACTGTTTCAGACTACATGGTATTACCTCTGTCATCCAGATATCTCTGATGCTATTTCATGATGAAGGGAAAATGGTGGTTGTAGGGTCAGTTTGTCAACCAGTGCCTTTTCCGCTTAAATTTATAGAAAAAGTAGTTGATCCCAAAATATTTCTTCTTACAAAATAGGTATGAAGGTGAACAAAGAAGAGAAGATAGAGGCTGTTATTTCAGGTGGTATGTAGCCTTCCCGTACTATACAGTTCTCATTTTTCAGGAAAGGACAGAGGAGTTGTTATAGGAGGAAGCTGTTTAGAAGTACTTCAGGGTAGGTGCCTTCCCTGGCTGCTGACCTCTTAAAGGTCTGTAGGAAAAAGTATGTGAACTCCCCTAATCCCTCCGAGTTCTAGTGATCCCCAGTGCAACACATCCTAGTCCTCTCTGGTAACTGTGGAGGACCAGGAGCTCTATAACCACACAAGCAGCCTTACTGGGTCAGACCAATGGTCCTTCTAGCCCACTATCCTGTCTTTCGACAGTGGCCAATGCCAGATTCTTCAAAGGAAATGAACAGAACAGGGCAATTATTGAGTGAAACATCCCGTGTTGTTCACTTCCAGCTTCTGATAGTCAGAGACTAGGGACGCCCAGAGAATGGGGTCACATCCCTGGCCATCTTGATTAATACCCATTGATGGACCTGTCCTCCATTAAGTTACCTAATTCTTTTTTAAATCCAGTTATACTTTTGGCCTTCACAACATCCCCTGGCAATGACTTCCACAGGTTGACTGTGTGTTGTGTGAAGAAATACTTGCTTTTCTTTGTTTTAAACCTGCATCAATTTCATTGCGTGACCCCTAATTCTTGTGTTATGTGGAGTAAATAAGACTTCCTTATTCACTTTCTCCACACCATTCATGATTTTATAGACCTCTATGACATCCCCCCTTAGTTGTCTCTTTTCTGAGCTGAACAGGCCCACTCTTTTTAATCTTTCCACATATGAAAGGCATTCCATAGACTTAATCAGTTTTGGTGCTCTTCTCTATGTCTTTTCCAAATCTAATTTACACTTTTTAGATGGGTCAACCAGAACTGCATGCAGTATTAGAGATGTGAGTGTAACAATGGACTTATACAGGGGCATTATGATATGTATTATCTTATTATCTATCCCTTTCCTAATGATTCCAAACATTCTGTTAGTTTTTTTTGACTGCAGCTGCACACTGAGTGAGTGTTTTCAGAGAACCATCCACAATGACTCCAAGATCTCTTTCTTTAATGGTAACAGCTAATTTGGGTGCCAACATATGGGATGTATGGTTGGGATTATATTTTGCAATATGCATTACATTGCATTTATCAACATTGAATGTCATCTGCCATTTTGTTGCCCAGTTATCCGGTTTTGTGAGATCCCTTTGTAGCTCTTCGCAGTCTGCTGTGGACTTAACTTTCTTGAGTAATTTTGTATCATCTGCAAATTTTGTCACCTCGCTGTTTACTCCTTTTTCCACATCACTTATGAATATGTTGAACAGTACTGATCATACTAGAGATTCCTGGGAGACACCGCTATTTACCTCTTTCCGTTGTGAGAACTGATCATTTATATTTATCCTTGTTTCTTGTCTTATAACCAGTTACTGATCCATGAGGGAATCTTTTCTCTTATCCCATGACTGCTTTCTTTGCTTAAGCACCTTTGCTGAGGGACCATGTTAAAGGTTTTCTTAAAGTCCAGGTACACTGTATCCACCCTTGTCCACACACTTCTTGATCCCTCAGAGAATTCTGATAGATTGGTGAGGCATGATTTGCCTTTACAAAAACCGCATGGACTCTTCCCCAACAAACCATCTTAATCTATGTATCTGATAGTTCTGTTCTTTACTGTAGTTTCAACCAATTACTTAGTACTGAAGTTAGGCTTACTATACCATAATGGCCAGGATCATTTCTGGAGCCTCTTTTAAAAATTTGTATCACATTAGCTATCCTCTAGTCATCAGGAGGATAACTAATGCAATCCAATTCTACCACTCCACAGGGTAGCTGCCTGGGCATATGGCCAGCATCAACTTAGGCTAAATCTGGTCCACTGTATCTATAGTGTCATCCTGCTGAACTGAATATTTTTTCCTTGGGAAAAAAAATAGCCACAAGTTTGAAAACCTCTGGTCTTCTATTAACAAGCAAAAATGTGATTCAGTGTACCACTTGGCTGTTATAGGTCCCTCGGCACACATGCTGAATCAGGTAATTTGCCATATCCAATTCTGCATATGACTCTGAACATACACTAGGGTTGGATCTATGAAATCATTAATTGAATTACCTTCTGGATGTGACAAGTGATGTATTAGTCTGTGCTCCCCTTGTGATTTCTGAGGCATTAAGCCTAATGGGGATAATCAAATGTATGGAGACAGATTTGAGCCAAGGCTTTCCTGCTCTACATAATTTATGCAGATCAACTTCTAGTTGCAATGCTGACTTAAGACTATTTTTTTCCTATTTGAAAAGAACAAGAACATGAATTTACTTTTCACTCTCTTCTGAACTCTTCTAAAAATGTCACTGTAAGATTGAAATAGTTATTAAAGGATTCTACTATAATAGATGACTTTATCTTAATTACATGCCTTTACTATGCTATGCTGTGTAGTGCATTCTTGTTCTCTGTATGTTGAATTGTCTCCTCATTTTACCATTCAGATTTATAAGCTTTTTAGTCCATCTGTAGTAACTATCAGTAGTAGCTTTTCTACAGCTCTTTGGTCAGTAGAGATCCACAAAGTTGAAAGCTAAGCTGTTTCCAACCTTCCCAGAGTCCTTGGAGACTGCATCTAGGTTTGGTGGTTCAGTCTGTAATAGTGTTATGGACCAGTCATTAAGCTTGGCCCCTGACTGAGCTTAACCAAAGTTCAGTTTATTCAGATCTGGAATTTAGGTTCTGGATCATCAGTATTTTAAAGTACACTAAGTCCAATTATTACTTTAATGACAGTGCTTGCTTTGCAGCCAGCTCACCGTCTATCTAGGGAAGCATATATGGCAGAAAAAGTGTAATATATTTAAGGTCAGTTCATGATCTCTTTTCTGGAAGGCACAAATGAAACGCATGTTGCACATACGCTTAATCTTGGTTTGTAATGCATCCATGCTATACTTGTATAAGAAGTGCATAGCCATAAACTTTATTCCAAAGATTTTAACTTTCTAATATATATGAACTATTCTTTATGTCTGACAAGACAATAGGTATTCTAAATACTAGTGTATTTCAAATCCTCTGTAAATTCTGCATAATAGATTTAGATAAAATAGTGAGCAAAATGTAGCAATTAGTTGAACTTCCCTAATCATCTCTGTGCTTGCTTAAGGAGATATTTACATATGAGAAGGCCTTTCTATTCAATTCTACTTGGAGATGCCTTATTATTCAATTGATGGGTATTCTCCTTTGCCACCAGAATTTTGGTGCATTTAACTTATTCGTCAGTTTTCCAGAATATTGTAGTTTTTACCAGATTTGATTTTGCAGCAGTTTATATGCTCCAGCCTCAGTAATTTAAAAAATATGTTTCTATTTTAATGATTACTATTTTTATGAAACATACAATATTTCTGTAAGAAACTGTATTTTTGTGAGGCAGATGCTAACTACTGAACCTTCATGAGGACATAATACAATAAGCAATACAGGCCATACAAAAGCACACATACATACACCAGGGCTTTTTCCATTATAATTTGATCCTTAATTTTGTTGTAAAAAAGCAACTTATAGGGGTTATATTTTCCATATGACATGTAGTCTCACTTAGATGAATCTATGCTTGACTCGGGTGTCAACATTATTTTGTTGTGAATGTGGATTTTGCCAGTGGTCACTGCCATTGTCACCTTGAGACAGGATTGTTGTAATACCCACTTCTGCTATAATGCCCTCTCCTTTAGGATGAGCCTTAAGATCACTGAAAAACTTCAGCTTCTGCAGAATATGGGAGCCCATTTGAGGAACATTTCATGAAGAAAATGTATAGTACATCTTCTCCTCTACAATCTGCACTAGATTTGTATTGGCTTCCTGATGCAATTTGTTGGTTATAGTCTTTTAAGTTCCTAAGTGGTTGGGTCCTGCTTATCTAAGACCACCACTCTTTTCTCATGATTCCATACCCTAGTCAAATTATACACTCACAGAAGTGTAGGTCTAGAAGCAGAGCCAGTGCTTCCATTTAGGTGGCCTAGGCAATCGCCTAGGGCGTCAGGATTATTGGGGGGCGGCATTTTTCCGGGGGAGGGTGGGTGGCAGGCGGCTCCGGTGGACCTGCTGCAGTCGTGCCTGCGGAGGGTCCCCTGGTTCCGCGGCTGCAGTGGAGCTGCCGCAGGCATGGCTGTGGCAGCTCCACCGGAGCCGCAGACCAGTGGAACGCGCGCCTAGGGCGCTAAAAACACTAATGCTGGTCCTGGCTAGAAGAGACCTTGAGTTACCAAGTTTAATCCCCTGTGCCAAGGGAGGATCTAGTAAACTGAGACTTCCCCTGACATGTGTTTGTCTAAGTTATTGTTAAAATCTTTCAATAATGGATTCCACAACCTCTCTTCAAAGCCTGTTCCAGAGCTTAACTACCGTTATAGCTAGAAAGTTTCTTATTGTGATGAGTTGGATCACAGAACCCCGCTTGGGAGCTGTCATCTGATGTGCCAAAACTACTTCTGCCCCTGGTTTCCATGTCAGCTTGGGACCCCAGCACCCTGTGTTGCTGAGTCAGACATACCCATCTGCTCCAACAAAGACCCAGGGTCTGAATTACGGCCCCAAAAGCTGCAGACTTAACTCAAGGCAGCCTACAGAAATATTCCTGGCTTTAACACTCAGATGCCCAACTCCGAGTGAGGTCGAAACTCAAATAAATACATTTTACTCTGAATAAAGCTTATAAAGGGTAAACTCAAATTGTTTGCCCTCTATAACACTGACAGAGAGATATGCACAGCTGTTTGCTCCCCTTCCCCCCAGGTATTAATACATACTCTGGGTTAATTAATAAGTAAAAAGTGATTTTATTAAAAAGAGAAAGTAGGATTTAAGTGGTTCCAAATAGTAACAGACAGAACAAAGTGAATTACCCAGCAAAATAAAATAAAACACGCAAATCAAAGCCTAATACAGTAATACAATTGAATACAGATAATATCTCACCCTGGAAGATGTTTCAATACATTTTTTTCACGACTGATGCTTCCTAGTCTGGCAATCCTTATCCCTGTCAGCTTGATCCCTGCTGGTGCGTAGCTAGGATTCCTATGATGGCTCCCTTGTCGTTTCACCTATTTTTATATCTTGCATAAGGTGGGAATCTTTCCCTCTCTCTATGGGTTCACCCATTTCTTCAAGGAAAGACACCAGTTAAAGATGGATTCCAGTTCAGTGACATGATCACATGTCACTGTAAGACTTAATACCACCTGCCAGCACACAGGTGGAGACGTCAGGTAAAACAGAGCCATCTGCATCAATTGTCCTGGTTAATGGGAGTCCTCAAGATTCCAACACCCCATTAATGCCCACACTTACATATTACAATAGCCTCAGAGTTGTATTATATTTAGTTCAGATACAATTGGTATTTATACAAATAGATGATCACTTAGTAGATTATAAACTTTGTATGATACTTACAGAGATCTTTGCCTGAAGCATATTCCAGTTACATTGGCATATTTTCATAAACTATATAGCAATATCACACGTAATATCTACCTAAATTCCTAGCTGCAGTTAAACCCATATTCTTATAGATTCATAGACTTAGGACTGGAAGGGACCTCGAGAGTCATTGGTTCATCCGCTTGCATGGCAGGACAAATCTGTCGAGGGAACCATCCCAGGGAAATAGAATTTTTCTAACATAAAACGCCCTTAATACTCCAGAGATGGAGATCACACAACCTCCCTGGGAATTTATTCCAGTGTTTTAACCACCGTGGACATTTGAACTTTTCCTAACTGTCCAACTAAACCCCCTTTTAGGTTAAGCCATTGCTTCTTGTTCAAAACTTAGGGCTAAGTGCAACTAGTTTTCCCTCCCTCTTATGATACCCCTTTTTCAGTATCACTGAAAACTGCTATCATGTCCCATCTCCAGTCTCTCTCTTCAGAGCTAACACACCAATTCTTTCAGTCTTCCCTTCAACAGGTCATGTTCTCCTAGACCTTTAATTCATTCTTCTGCTTTTCCTCAGTGACCCCTCCTCCATTTCCAATCTTTCCTTGAAATGTGGTGCCCAGAACTGGATGCGTCCAGCGCAGAGTAGAGGGAAGAATATTTCTCGTGTCTGCTCAAACAACCTGTTAAGTTGCTCCAGGTCATGTTGTTGCTTTTTGCAACAGCATCACACTGGTTTGACTCATATTTAGCGCTTGCGGTGCATATACCCGAATCCTTTCTGCTGTTACTTCCCAAGCTGCCTTCTCTAGACTCTCTTCCCATTTGTATGTATTGAATGAGTGTTTCGGTTTCCTAAGTGGAGCACTTTGATTGTCTTTATTAAACTTCATTCCTGTTTCCTCAATTCTCCAATTTGTCCAGATCATTTTGAATTATGACCCTATCCTCCAAAGCAGTTGCAATCCCTCCCAGTTTGGTATCATCTGCAAACTTAAGAAGCATACTTTCTATGCCAACATCTAAGTCGTCGATGAAGATATTGAACAGAGCCGGTCCCAAAACAGACACTGCGGAACCCCACTTGTTATACCTTTCCAGCAGGATTCGGAACCATTAATAACTACTCTGAGTACAGTTATCCAGCCAGTTATGCACCCACCTTATAGTGGCCTCATCTAAGTTGTATTTGCCTAGTTTATTGATAAGAATATCATGCGAGACCGTATCAAATGCTTTACTAAAGTCTAGGTATACCACATTCACCACTTCTCCCTTATCCACAAGTCTCCTATCAAAGAAAGATTTGTTTGACATGATTTGTTCTTTACAAATCCATGCTGGCTATTCCCTATCACCTTCCAAGTGTTTGCAGATTTCCTTAATTACTTGCTGCATTATCTTCCCTGGCACAGAAGTTAAACTAACTGGTCTGTAGTTTCCTAGGTTGTTTTTTTATTTCCGTTTTTATAGATGGGCACTATATTTACCCCTTTTCCAGTTTTCTGGAATCTCTTTCATCTCCCCTGATTTTCCAAAGATAATAAGTAGAGGCTCAGACATCTCCTCTGTTAGCTTCTTAAGTATTCTACGATGCATTTCATCAGGCCCTGGTGACTTCCAGGCATCTAACTTTTCTAATTGATTTTAAGCTTGTTCTTTTTTTTTATTTTATCTTCCAAACCTACCCCCTTCCCATTAGCATTCACTATGTTAGGCATTTCTTCAGACTCCTTGGTCAAGACCAAAAAAAAGTAGTAATTAAGCATCTCTGCCATTTCCAAGTTTCCTGTTTCTCCCTCCTCCCTGAGCAGTGGACCTTCTCTGTCCTTGGTCTTCCTTGTGCTTCTAATGTATTTATAAAAAAAGTCATCTTTCCCTTTATTCCTGTAGCTAGTTTGAGCTCATTTTGTGCCTTCACCTTTCTAATCTTGCCCTGCATTCCTGTGTTGTTTGCCTATATTCATCCTTTGTAATCTGACCTAGTTTCCATTTTTTTTTTAATATGACTCCTTTATTTTTTAGATCGTGCAAGATCTTGGTTAAACCAAGGTGGTCTTTTGCCACATTTTCTATCTTTCCTACCCAGCAGAATAGCTTGCTTTTGGGCCCTTAATAGTGTCCCTTTGAAAAACTCCCAATTCTCCTCAGTTGTTTATCCCCTCAGTCTTGATTCCCATGGGACCTTGTCTGTCAGCTCTGAGCTTACCAAAATCCTCCTCCCTGAAATCCATGGTCTCTATTTTGCTGTACTCCTTTCTACCCTTCCTTAGAATTATGGATCTATGATTTCATAATTGCCTTCACCCAGGACCGGTGCTAGGGTTTCTTGCGCCCTAGGCGCACAGCCATTTCGCCGCCCCCCGCGCTGATCCAGCGGCTCTGGTGGAGTTGCCGCAGGCATTCCTGCGGAGGCTCCGTTGGTCCGTGGCTCCGGTGCAGCTGCCGCAGTCATGCCTGCAGGCGGTCCACCGGAGCCGCGCGAGCAGCCGACTGTCCGCAGGCATGACTGCGGCAGCTCCACCAGAGCTGCGGACCAACGGACCCTCCACAGGCATGCCTGCGGCAGGTCAACCGGAGCCGCCTGCTGCCCCCCCGGCAAAATGCCGCCCCCTCAATAATCCTGGCACCCTAGGCGATTGCCTAGGCTGCCTAAATGGTAGCACTGGCCCTGCCTTCACCCAAGCTGCCTTCTACTTTCAAATTCTCAACGAGTTCCTCCCTATTTGTTAAAATCAAGTCTAGAACAGCTTCCCCCCAGTATCTTTTTCAACCTCCTGAAATAAAAAGTTGTCTGCAATGCAGTCCAAGAACTTATTGGATGGTCTGTGCCCCGCTGTGTTATTTTCCCAACATATATCTGGATAGTTGAAGTCCCCCATCACCACCAAATCTTGGGCTTTGGATGATTTTGTTAGTTGTTTAAAAAAAGCCGGGCAAGGTGTGAACAACTGAGCAGATCAAGAGTGGACTACAGGGGCTGCTGGGAGT
>NC_133769.1:193648276-193679520 GCF_003597395.2 Chelonoidis abingdonii
TTAATTTTGTTTTGATAGTTTTTGTATATATCGGCTTGCATTTATTCATGGTTGGAGATTGAGCAGTAGATCGGAAGGTGATTTACTCAGGTGAGGTAGCATAGATTTCAGGTTTCAGTTTTCCTTTTAAAGCGAGCTGCTTTATTTAACAGGGAGTGACAAGAGATGTGGTTCTCAGGCCTTTGAGTTTACTGTCAGTTAAGCAGGATCCTCATCTGACTGTCAAAGTTTGTATACTGAGTATTATACTAGGTTATCCTCTTAAGATTTTAAGTCAGAGTATGGTACTTATATGTAAATCTTAAGGCAGTTTTGGCCTGAAGATATTTATATGACGGATGGAAGAGGCCAAGGAGTTTATATTTGTTTTATTATTAACGGATTGGTGAACGAAAGCTTGCTTTAGGAAGCTGCTGATTCCTTGAATTTATGATTGAAATGTTCGACTCTACAGCACTACACCGGTGCATGGGCGATTGAGATAATGGGCCTGATTAGAGAGAGTCTGGAGGGGTGGTAACTAAAAACTGGCACTTCTCGCAGCCCAGGCTATCTTTGCTACCCTAATTTGTAGCGTGACTGTATCAGACCAAAGCAGATGGTGCATATTATTCCCACGTAATGTGCACAAATGCGCAAGCATCATGGCATTTACATGTGCTATGAATAGAAATTGCAATATTTCTAGACTTTGAAGGTCAGAAGGGCATTATGACTAATAGATGACTGCTCAATGCAGGCACGAGATCCCCACCCTATACTCAACCTGTGTCTGAGCATTTTAAATCTCAAATCATGGTGTAAAGAACTCAACGGTGCTAGAATATCCGAGAAGTGACGTGCCAAAACGAGCGGGAAGTGCAAACCAGGCCTCTTGCCATTCTGCACCTGGAGGAAATTCTTTTGACCTATGGGATAGTACCCTGAATTTGTTGGCAAGGATCACCAGCCGGACACCAGGAAGCATTCTCTGTATAATGGGATTCCCAATATCTAACTCTACAAGCCAGGGTATTTACTGGCTATAGTCAAACCCAATTATTTGCCAAATTAGGCGTCATTATACCTCCCTTCATACAATTATAACGCATGTCTTGAAGCCCATATATATCGTTGCCCCAACTCTTCCTGGAAGCTGTTCGAACTTCCTCTACTGTAGGTAGAATACCGTATTGTCTCAATTTTAGTGTAAAGCTTCTATCCATTGTTCTTGTGTCCACATTCGGTATAAGCTTAAATTTCTTTCCTCTTCTCGGTATTATATCCCTTTATTATTTCCGCTTATCCATAACAATTTGCGTATACTTGGCACACTCCCAGTCTTCTTTGGTATAGCTAACTAACAAGCTTTTGAGTTCCTTTCTATAGAGCGTTTTTCCATCCTTCAGCTCCCTGTCTAGCCCTTCTCTGACCTGGTCTGCTTTGAATTCATCCTCCTAAACATGGGAGACCGAATACACACACTATGCAGATGAGGTTCATCGGTGCCTTGTATAACAGTACTAACACCACCTTATCTTTACTGGAAATCTCGCTCTGATTCATCCAAGACCGCTTAGCTTTTTTCATGGCCTATACATGGCGGTCACATCAATATCTGTGTACTAATACTACTGGAGTCCTTCTCTGCTGTTACTTCAAACTGATGCCTCTCAGCTTATAACAAATAGTTCTTGTTGTTATCCCTAAATGCATGACCTTGCACTTTCACTATTAAACTTCATCCTTGAATTTCTCCACTTTACAAGGTAGCCGCGACTTCCTGTATGATATCCTGGTCCTCTTTGTATTGGCATACCCAGCTTTGTCATCCGCAAACTTTATTAGACAATTCCCACTTTTTGTTGTCCAAGGTCAGTATAAAGGTTAAATAAGATTGGTCCAAACGATCCCTGAGGAACTCACGAGTAACCTCCTCCAGCCTGACATTCCCTTTCAGTACGGCCCATTGTAATCTCCCTTTAACAGTTCTTTATCCACTTTCAATTTCATATTGAGCCCCATCTTTTATTTGCTAATGGTTTACATGGGGAATTGTATCAATGGCTTACTGAAATCGAGTGTATTAGATTCATTGCATTCCTTGTCTAAAAAATCTGTAATTTTCTCAAAGAAGGGATCAGGTTGGTTTGGCAGGATGAACCTTTGTTAAACCATGTTTGTATTTTGTCCAATTGCATTGACCTCAATGTCTTGACTACTTTTGTCCTTCAGTTTTTTTCAAGACCTTGCATACAGATGTCAAACTGACAGGCTTGTAGTGCCGGATCACTTTTTTCCTTTTTAAGTAGGGAACTAGTTAGCCATTTGTATCTCAGTAAACCCTTGGTTTAGTTCATTAAAAATTCTTGCTAATGGACTTGCAATTTCATGTTGCCAGTTCCTTTAATATTCTTTCATGAAGATGATCGTGCCTGATTTCATCCATTACATTTTGAGTTGGGGTCTACTCCATGTGTAATACCTACTTCCATATCCTCGTTCCTATTTGTCATCCTACCATTATCCTAATCTTTCATTAGCCTCAATTACTTGATATTCTGAACTAGTGGACATTAGTGTGAATGCAGAAGGTAGGAGTTGTTCTGTCTCTAGCCAGTACTTTTCCCTTACGATCTGATTGTTTGATTATGATTAATCCGGTGGTGGTGTGTGTGTTTTAATCACTTTTGATCATAATCCCCTGTATGGGAGGTCTTATAAGGAAATGGAGGTTGTAATTTCTGTAGGTACACTCATCTTGGAGACAGAAGACTACAAGGAGGGACATCTATTAACCTCCTAAAAGCAAAGCAAATCCAGGTTTCTGAGACCTACATTATTATTCAATATGTTTTTTAAATGGACTGAATCTTATGTTCAGGGCCTACACTTACGTTTAAGCTGTTATGGGATTTATGGTGCATAGAGAATAGCAGAAAAAATAGAAATAGGACCAATGTCCCTCAACAATGTTGTTTCTGATCAACCAGCTCAAACTGTTAAGGACTGCTATAATGAGGACTGAATATCAATTGATGTCTATGGATCTAGGCAGTGAAGTGACGGGGGTGCAGCAAGGAGTTTGAGAGGGTTGACAGAGGAGGCTCACATGGTTAGGAAGACTTGCAACAACTGTGCCAGGACTCTCTTCTGTCTCCTCACCTGGCCTGTAGCCGGTGTGAGCATGGATGCTTCTACCCAGCTCCTGGTGGTTTTGCAAGGCTGTGTTTGGCAATTCCACTTATGATACAGGCTGGGGTACCATCCAATGTGAATGTTGCCTGCTGGTGAAATCTTTTCTACAGCAGGTGGGGGAGCTACAGGAGGAGGTGGCTAGGTTGGAGAGATCCAAATCCAAGAACAATTCTGGAGGTGTCCATGTGGAGACAGCGGAGTAGCTGTCCACAACACACGGAATGCTGAACACCACTGGTGGGGGGATAGGCACAGGTGGACACTGGTGCTGGTTACTGTTGGCAGCGGTAGTGCACCCCTTGCCCCAAATCCTGCGTCAGGTAATAGGTAACCGTTATGCTCTTCTTGATACGGAGAGAAGAGATATCCCCTACAGCAGAGGAGAAGCCTATACCCCTAAGGCTGGGAGGTCTGCTGCCACCACTGCAATAGGAACGTAGGGTAGTGGTGGTTGGAGACTCTCTGGAGGGGGATGGAGGCAACCATCTCTCGCGCCTGACATTTCATCTGGGAGTATGCTTGCTGCGGTTCCGTAGTCCAAGTGTTGCGATTGATCAAGGGATATCCAGCCCTCTGACTACTACTCTCCATGCTACTCTCCATGTGGGCACAAATGTACTGCAAGGTGTGCACTGAGCAGTCAAGAGTGCACTGGCTCTGGGGTATGGGTTGAAGAGGTTGGAATGCAGGTGGTTATTCTCTCAATTTTCTTGTAAATAGTGGCCTAGGTCAGGAGGGTGATCATGGAGTGAGATGCCTAGGGCTGCGAAGATGGGTCGCCCAGGAGGGTTTGGCTTCTCGAGCCCTGCGGATCTATTTACAGGAAGGACTGCTGGCAGAGATGCTCTTTCACTTGTTCGAGGAGGGGAAGACCCTATTGGACCAGACTGGCTAACCTAGTTGGGTGGGCTTTTATAGGTTGATGGGGCAGGTGAGCAAAGCCCAACAGGCTAAATATAGGGACGATGGAGCCCTGGAGCATGGTAGAAAATAGGACGGGAGCAGGCCTATGGCAAGGAGAGAAAGGGGGTCAGGCAAGGGGGAGGAGGTCAAGATCCAAATCGTATATCTTAAGATGCTATATAAATGTGAGAGTATGGGCGGTATAATAGCGACGACATGGAAATGTCTATAATACATCAACTATGACATTGTTGGCATCACTGAACTTTGTTGTGGGATATATACATATGATTGGCAATTGGTTTGGTATGATGGGTTAAGTGCCTAGGAAGCGGTAGTTGCGGAGAAAAAGGGGAGGAGGTTGTCCTTACATATTAAATTAAACATTTGGACTCGGGTGGGAGATGGACTAGGAGCGGAACGTGTTGAGAGTTCTGGGGTTATGGCTAAAAGGGATAAAAACAAGGGGTGATATATGGCTAGGTGTTTATACAGGCACCCTACGGTGGAGAGCTGCAGTATCATTTGTGCCCACATGGATGAGTAGCATGGGGTAGTAGTCAGAGGGCTGGATAATCCTTGACAATGCCTCTGTAACATCTTGGATACGGGACCCCGGCAGGCAGCATACCTCCCGAGATGAAATGTCAGGGCGAGAGATGTGTGCCTCCATCCCCCTCAGAGAGTCTCCAACCACCACTACCCTACGTTTCCTATTTGCAGTGGTGGCAGCAGACCTCCCAGCCTTAGGGGTATGAGGCTTCTCCTCTGCTGTAGGGGGTGATTCCTTCTCTCCTGTATCAAGAAGAGCATAACGGTTACCTATTACCACGGCAGGAGGATTTGGGGCAAGGGTGGTGCACTACCTGCTGCCAGAAGTAACCAGCAGCCAGTGTCCACCCTGTGCTATCTCCTCCTCCACCAGTGGTGTGTCAGCAGTCCTGTGTGTTGGGACAGCTACCTCAGCTGTCTCCACATGGACACTCTCCAGGAATTGTTCTTGGATTTGGATGCTCCTCAACCTAGCCACCTCCTCCTGTAGCTCCCCCAACCTGCTGTAGGAGAGATTTCACCAGCAGGCACATTTCACATTGGATGGTACCCCCAGCCTGGATATCAGTAAGTGGGAATTGCAAATCACAGTCTCTGCAAAACCTCACCAGGATCTGGGTAGAAGCATCCATGCTCAGGCACTCTGGCTACAGGCGCAGGTGGAGGAGACAGAAGTAGTCCTGGCACAGGTGTTGCAAGTCTTCCTAACCATTGTAGGCCTCCTTCTGTCAAACTCCCTCTCAAACTCCCTTGTCTGCAGCCCCCTGTCCACTTCACTTGTCCTAGATCCATAGACATCAATTGATTTCAGTCCTCATTATAGCAGTCCTTAACAGTTTGAGCTGTTGATTTCAGAAGCAACATTGTTTGAGGGACATTTGGTCCTATTTCTGATTTGTTTCTGCTATTCTCTATGGCACCATATTCCCATAACAGCTTAAACGTAAGTGTATGTGCCCTGAACATAAGATTCAGTCCATTTTTAAAAACATAATTGAATAAATAATGTAGGTCTCAGAAACCTGGATTTGTCTTTGCTTTTAGGAGGTTAATAGATGTCTCCCCTGGTAGTCTTCTGTTCTCCAAGATGAGTGTACCTACAGAAATTCACAACCTCCTCATTTGCCTTATAAGACCTCCCATACAGGGGATGTGATTTGATCAAAAGTGAGTTAGAAACAGCACACACCACCAGCCTGGATTATATCATTATCAAAAATCAGATCGTAAGGGGGAAAAGTTACTGCTGATGAGACAGAACAACTCGCTACCTTCTGCATTCACACTAATGTCCACTAGTTCAGGAATATCAAGTAATTGAGGCTAATGAAGAGTTTAGGGATAATGGTAGGATGACAAATAGGAACGAGGATATGGAAGTAGGTATTACCACATCTGAGGTAGACGCCAAACTCAAACAGCTTAATGGGATGAAATCAGGGCCCAGATCATCTTCATGAAAGAATATTAAAGGAACTGGCACATGAAATTGCAAGTCCATTAGCAAGAATTTTTAATGAATCTGTAAACTCAAGGGTTGTACTGTATGACTGGAAAATTGCTAACATAGTTCCTATCTTTAAGAAATGGGAAAAAAGTGATCCGGGCAACTACAAGCCTGTCAGTTTGACATCTGTAGTATGCAAGGTCTTGGAAAAAAATCTGAAGGACAAAAGTAGTCAAGGACATTGAGGTCAATGGCAATTGGGGACAAAATACAACATGTTTACAAAAGGTCGATCCTGCCAAACCAACCTGATCTCCCTTCTTTGAGAAGAATTACAGATTTTTTAGACAAGAATTGCAATGAATCTAATTTACCCTCGATTTCAGTAAGCCATTTGATACAATTCCCCATGTGGAACATTAGCTAAATTGAAAGATGGGGCTCAAATGAAATTGAAAGTGGATAAAGAACTGGTTAAAGGGAGATTACAATGGGCCGTACTGAAAGGTGAATTGTCAGGCTGGAGGAGGTTACTCGTGGAGTTCTCAGGGATCGGTTTGGACCAATCTTATTTAACCTTTTATTACTGACCTTGGACACAAAAAGTGGGAATGTTGCTAATAAAGTTTGCGGATGACAAAGCTGGGAGTATTGCCAATACAGAGAAGGACCAGGATATCATACAGGAGGTCGCTGACCTTGTAAAGTGAGTAAATATCAAGGATGAAGTTTAATAGTGAAAGTGCAAGGTCATGCATTTAGGATTAACAACAAGAACTATTGTTATAAGCTGAGAGGCATCAGTTGGAAGTAACAGCAGAAGAAGGACCTCACAGTATTAGTTGATCACAGGATGATTGTGAGCCGCCATTGTGATATGGCCATGAAAAAAGCTAATGCGGTCTTGGGATGAATCAGGCGAGGTATTTCCAGTAAAGATAAGGTGGTGTTAGTACTGTTATACAAGGCACTGAATGAGACCTTCATCCCTGGCATAGTGTGTGTTAGTTCTGGTCTCCCATGTTTAGGAAGGATGAATTCAAAGCAGACCAGGTTCAGAGAAGGGCTACTAGGCTGATCTGAGGAATGGAAACCTCTCATATCCTCCCCCATCCATGTCACATTTCCCCTCCTACCCCTCCCTCCCAGGCTTGCTTGGGAGGGAGGGGGGAGAAGCGGAGCATTCAGGGGAGGCGGTGGATGTGAGCTGGGTCGGGGGGGGAGCAGTTCCTCTGCCCCTCCCCAGGGTTACTTCCTGTGGCCCTCCCTGTGCCCTCCACTGCCTCAGCTCACCTCCGCTCCGCCTGCTCCCCTGAGCACACCGCTGCCGCTCTGCTTCTCCCCCCTCCCTCCCAGGCTTGCTGCAAAACAACTGATTTGCACAACAAGCCTGGGAGGGAAGAGGGAGAAGTGGAGCAGTGGTGCGCTCAGGGGAGCAGGTGGCAGTGGAGCAGAGGTGAGCTGGCAGGGGGAGCGGTTCTTCTGTCCTCCCCCCAGGTTACTTCCTGCAGCCCTCCCCATGCCCCCCACCACCGAAGCTCACCTCCGCTTAGGGCCGGCTCCTGGCTTTTTGTGCCCCAAGCAAAACAAAAAAAAACCACACAAAAAAAGGAGCCAGAGTGCTGCCCCTTGGAAAGCACATGCTTGGAGTGCTGTTGCCTAGAGCTGGCCGTGTTCACAAAAGCAAATGTGCAAGGAATTTGCAGATATGCATTTCAAAAAAACATAGTTAAACCATTCCTGAGGCTAGACTTCAGCATTCGTTTCAGTATTCATGCTTTGTTCTGGTCTCAAAGCTCCTAACACTACCTTTAATTTTCTGATGTAAATATAAACTGATTGTTTTAGTCTTTTCACAGACTTACAATTTTCCCTCCTGATCCACCATTTTCTAATAGCGTAATACATGTTAGTGTTGATTTCAGGTAATTTCACCCACATTTAGTCAAGCTACACTCTTGTGAAGGAGACTTCAAGCACACATGCAGAAGATATGTGGATGTACCATCTCTGCTTTTTCAGTAGGGTGACAAGTAATACTTGAAGATCCAATCATACCCCATTGGATTACTGTAGTGTTTAGAGACCTCAGTCAAGAATGGAGCCCTGTTGTGCTAGGTGCTGTACATATACATAGGAAAAAGGCTATTCTTGCTCCAATGATCTTACAATCTAAAGATAAATCTAAACCTCAACAGAAAAAGGATGGGGGACAGGTATAGTAAATGTCCAATTTTAGACACCAGGAACTAAGAGTGTAAGTGACTTGCTGAAGGTCACATATGAAGTCTTTGACAGACAGGCACTGAATCCAGTGCTCATAGGTTTCAGTTCAGTTGTAAACACAAGACCATCTTCTCCCACTCAATTAGTTATACAGGCTGTAACCTGATCTATAGATTATGAGTAAAAAATCCCAGTTATCACTTTGAGGGTTGATAGGTTTTTGTCCCAAGATCAGGCTCAGTATTATTGAAAATTATATAGTTGGTAACCCTGATGTGCACAGTGAAACACTCACTGTAGGAACTCTTATTTAGAAATAGATATTTTATTAATACATTTATCAAAGTCACACACACTCTAACTCAGTAAGGTAGAATAGAGATAGTACAGAAAGTACATCTGAACATCCATACTCACCATCCCTTGCAGAACAACCTGAAGTGTTGGCCAATATCTTCACCATCACTTTCCTCATCTTCACCGGTAGCCACCATTCTGGCCCTTCTTAAGGGCTCCCCTATTGCCCTGGGATGACACTTTTATATGTTACACTGACGTTACCATGTCTAATGCATATTTAATAGGAGTTTCTCCCCCTTTCCTTATTTGTATTTCCTGCCCTTACCAATGTTAAGGTGTCCTTCTAGAGATTAGTGCATCTATGATTTCACCTCCATCATCATATATGTCAGTTTGTTGCCATGGCACTGTTGCAGTCAGATGTTCCATCCAAAACCTTCCAGAAGCTGGTGTCAGTTTATGTTCTGTGGATATGTCATTATGGAAAAAATTCCCCCTATACTGTACTTCCTGTTCCCCAAAACTAAGTTTGTCTACCCAAAGTTCCTAGGCCTCAAGCCTCATGCTAACTGCTGAAGCCAATGTCTTACAGGATACCAGCCTGTAGGTTCCTTGTATTACTGCTGAATATAATAAAACAGAATATAATGGAAAGCAGAATATAATAGAGGGAAGCTGGCCCACTGGGTTACAAGCCGGTTAACAACTCTTTACATATATAAACAGAGCCATATTTCAGACATTCAGTTTCCAGAAATGATGCTACTATGTGATCAGCTGCTAGAATATTTGTTCTCAGTGGACATATGTTCTTCTTTTCTTCCAAAATGAAAACAACTAAAAGTTTTAATTGTGACTTTGATTAACACACTGAATATTTTCTTTAATATCCCTAAAATTTTGAAAAAAGTGTGATTAAAATATTTACTAGCAACAACGAGATTAAAATTCCTCCAACCCCTTCAGATGGATAGGGATTACCTACAGCAGCAGAAGATGGATTAGGGATGCATAAGCTTCCTTTAATTCAGGTAGGGACCACTGGATGCCTGGTTTGCCATGACGAACACTAAGATTATGTCTATACTTGGAGAAAGGGGTGTGACTGAAGCAACACACTCCGTCTCTCAGCTAGCACGCTAAAAATAGTAGTGAAGCCACAGCAACATAGATTCCAGGTCCAGAAGAGACCATTGTGATCATTTAGTCTGCCCTTCTGTATAAGCTAGAACTTTCTCACAATGTTCTTAGAGCATGTCTTTTAGAAAAAACATCCAAACTTGATTTCAACATTGTTAGTGATGGTGAAGCCACCACAACCCTTGGTAAACTGTTGCAATGGTTAATTTCTTTTAAAATTGTACACCTAATTTCTAGTCTGAATTTGTCTAACTTCAACTTCCAGTCATTGGATCACTGCATAGGTAGTGGCAAACAGCAGTCTAAGAACAAACCCTGTGCATGCATGGACCCTGTACATATTTAATCAGAGGTGGCTAGTCCGTGCCATCACTCGCCAATACCCATGCTACTATACCTACAATACTGTTTCTAGGGCATTGGCTGTATGAGCGCAAGCACAAGTATGTCTTCGGGAGCTGGGAATCACACATGGCCTAAGTGGGAGGAGACAGGACTGCAGTGGTCATATCACAATCTGCCAATTCCCTGTTGGTTGTCAACATGGCGACTAGATAGGCATGCATGCTCCCCATCTGGCCACCTGCTTAGTGTGGCAGTTTTAAAGGCATGTATGCAGCAGAAGTGCAGCCTTCTTTTGTCCTGCCCCTTCCCTTAAGGTTTTCTTAAAGGACTAGGATTAAAATCATCCTAACTAAATACAAGGATACTGATCATCAGGATTCAAGATAGATTGGGTAGTAGGTAATACATGTCACTGTATCTAACCTCAGGTTTTACAAATGCTTTCCTGTGTTGCTTTGGACTTTCCTTTGTGTCATAACTTACCCTAGGTCAGCCACTTTAGACCACAGGTAAGAGAGGGATTCCAAAAAGCTGACCATAAGGGGTTGATGCAAGTTTTGCCATGTGCGATGAGGGCTTATGCTCTCAGTACAACAACTGGGCTGCTTTCATAATATACATAAACATTTGGGCTGCTGATCCCTAGTGCACTTTATTATACCAGATGTGTCTTCAGTTTCTTTCCAGTTGTAGGTCTGGAGACTGGGACAGGCCCTCCATTGCCTTTGTGAGATTTAGCTTTCATGAGCTTCTTGTTACTGGCCATTAATTGTTCATCATTTCCTGGCCATAATGAAGCTGCAGCCAATATCAGTATTTTTTTTCTCTAAATTAAATATGCAGTTTGTCAAGTCAGAGCTCAGAAGGATTCAAATATGGAATAGAGTTATTGAGAGCAGCAAATACTTTTAGAAAGATAAGCTAGGGCATCATCTAATTGCCAGATGAGAATTCTTCTAAAATAAGATCCAGAATCCAACATGAACATAAGAATGTCATATTGAGTGAGACCAAAGGTCCATCAAGCCTAATATCCTGTGTTTCAACAGTGGTCAGTACCAGATACTGCAGAGTGAATGAACAGAACAAGGCAATTTATATATCCCCTCTCATCCAGTCCCAGCTTCTGTCAGTCAGTGGTTCAGGGACACCTAGAGTATGGGGATACATCTTCACTAATAGCCATTGGACCTATCCTCCAAGAACTTATCTAATTCTTTTGGCCTTCACAACATTCCCTAGGAACGAGTTCCACAGGTCGACTGTGCACTGTGTGAAGAACTGCTTCCTTATATTTATTTTGACCCCTCTGACTATTAATTTCATTGGGTGATCCCTGATTCTTTTGTGAGAATGGGTAAATAAGACTTCCTTATTCACTTTTGCCACACTATTCGTGATTTTATAGACATCTATGACATTTCCTCTTAGTTGTCTCTTTTCTAAGATGACTAGTCCCAGTCCTTTTAATTTCTCCTTCTGTGGAAGCTACTCTAGCCCTCTGATCTTTTATTTTTTCCCATTCTCTTCAACTTCTCGAGTTCATATATAGATAGATTCATACAGATATATAGATAAGACAACCAGAATGACTGCCCTGCACTGAAAGTGGGGTGGGGGGAGCGTTGTCCAGGCTTGCTTGAGGAAGACAGTAGTGCTTTATTGTGAACAGGGGTAGGGAGGGAGAACAACATCAGAAACTGCTGCAAAAAGGTGGTGTTGGTCAGCTTTGCAGCACTGACTCACCCCCCTTGGAATGTAAGAGTGGGGGTCTTTAAAGGTGTAAGCTCGGGCACTGGAAACCCCGTTCTCCCTGCAGCAGGCAAGGCAGCACCCCTTCTCCCTCCCTCCCTTAAGGTGTGATTATCAGGTGGGTTTGAACCTGCTGTGGGCATTGTGTTATTCACTCCTTTTTAAGGGAGCTGGGAAGGAATTTTTTCCCTCACCACCATATTGGCTTCGGTGGAATGGGGTTTTTTCACCTTCCCCACAGTGGGTGTTAGGGAAGACCTATTATGGTGAGCACAAGAGGCGTGGTAGGCTATATGCCACCACGTATTTGGTAAGTGTGGGGTGGATGTCCAGTGCAGGTACTCCATTGGGAAGCCATCCAGTGACCAGATAAATCGCCTGGTAAAGGACTTAAAAAGATGGTGCTGGTTAAATGAACGGAATCTTGCGGGGTTTGGGCTGCAATGGTTGGAACGGCATAGAGCCAAACCTCCTTTCTTATCGTCCATCTTACCCCTTGTACAGGGGAGAGGAGGGTGGATGGTAAGGTCCCAACAATGGATTTGCTGGAGGGACCTGGATGAAAAAAAAAGGGGGAGCTGGTGAAAACCTTCCAAGTTAATTATAAAACAAACAGGGTTTACCTGCGCTGTACACGTTTATCTGCCAGGTAGTCCCAGTCATCTAATAGTAAAGCTGAAGCCTGACTAAATCCATATTAAGTGTCTCCTACCCTTCTTTAGTATAGCTGGACAACTCCACGCAGAATTCAAGGTCTCAGCATACAATGGATTTGTATAATGGCATTATGGTATTTTCTGTTTTATTATCTATTCCTTTACTAATGGTTCCTAAAATTCTGTTAGCTTTTTTGACTGCCAGTACACATTGATGAGATGATTTCAGAGAACTATCCAAAATGACTACATGAGAAACTCAGATGAAAACTGACATTGTAGCAGTCCATGTTAAGAAGTGACACATTTGTAAATTCAAATTTCCATGATAACCTTAGTAGTATATACTTGAATAAAAATGTGTTGCATATTTTATGGAAACAGAGAGAGATAACATATTTGTTTAATACTCTTTTTTTGCAGATGCTCCAACATTTGTGTCAAATCAAACCTTGTATTATTCTTGGGAAGGCAATCCTATCAATATAAGTTGTGAAGTACTATCTAATCCTATAGCTTCAGTTCACTGGAGAAGAGGAAAATTAGTTTTACCTGCAAAAAATACTACCCATTTAAAGACTTACAGTGCAGGAAGAAAGCTGATATTAGAGGTAAGGCTTTAAATGTAAATTAGAAAACTACATTTATCAGTTGGTAGTCATTTAATTTCTTCACCGGTCAGAAATTATTACTGGGATTGTGTAAAACACTTACAGATCAGATCTGTGATGTAATGAAGAAAAAAAATCGTATGAGCTATATATCTCCATATTCCTTGAGATCAGCTAGAAAGAAATCCTTGGTTCCAGTCAATTGTCTTGCCTTCAGTTCACCACTCTCAGTGAACATTTATATAATCTGAGTTGTTTGCAAAGTAGTAAATAAAACATGAATATTTAAAAAATAGTAAAACTGATTCAGTACATTGATATTATCAATGATTTAGTGCCTGCATGAAAAGATTTTGGACATTTCAGTCCAGCTCAAGGCAGACATGTATATGCAGTACAAAATTAATTGGCTTTCTTGTTGGCAGTCTCCATAACAAGGCTGTTGTATAGAGACTAAAGTCCTTTCTTATCTCTTAGAGCCAGTCCCAATAAGTCAGGAACAAACTACGTTGTCTGGCACACATGAGGAAAAACAAGATGTCAAGGATGGGATTTAATTAGGCCCCAACAACTTTATTAACTTACTTCATCTGCGAACTATTTTGCAATAACTCATACAGTGCAGGTCATAATTCCTTCCTTTATCATTTTCACCTAGGGCAGGGCTGATGACAGCCCCTTCCCACTCAACAGCTGGTCCCTAGCCCACTGCTTGGACTCCAGCACTCTCTCCTCGTATGAGGTTCAGGAGGTGAGATTGTATTCTCACTCTACCAGACAATAGGAGTCTGGGTCCTTTTTCCTGCCTCTGTTAGGGGATGCCTTTCCCTAAGTCCATTTCCAGTTCTGGTTTATCAGGGAACTTGACCCCAGTGAAGTTAGTAAATATGGAAATACAAGTTATATCTCATAACACCAATGGGAGTTTTGCTTAAAAGAGGAGGTCAGGATTGAGCCCCTACATTATACATAAGTGATAGAGATCAAACCTCAATATTCATACAAATTTTAATGTCACAACTTCTGTTAAAAGAATGGCCACTAAGGGCATGTCTATATGGAGAGGTGATATATAGCAAGCGGTGGTGTACATCTACAGGGCTCTAGCATGCCACATGCTACCTGGCCATTTGGACACTGCTACCACACACTAAAAGTTCCATAGTGCTCTTTGACCCATTGATGTTTGAAACAACAGTAGGTCAAAGTGTTCAGTGGAACTTTTAATGCACCTTCGCTATCTCCACGCTGCAATTTATGATGTTACTGCTAGGATACCCCAGCTTGTCATGCACTAACTCTCCATATGGACAAGTTCTAAGTATCTAGTGTTTTAGATCAGGGGTTCTCAGGACAAATTTGGTGGCCTCATAGTGAAGCCACGAACTCTTGCTGGTAAATGCTCTCTTTTTCCTAAATACTTAATTAGCTACAGGGAAAATAAATACTTGTCCAAACCATTGTAACTGATTTAGTGCTAGCCAAGAAGTCTGTTGGGAAAAAGGATGCTGCCTCACTACCCCAGGGCTGAACCCAAAGCCTGAGCCCCCCTGGAAAAGTGGAGAATTCACTGGCTACTTGGTCCTCCCACATTGGAAGAGGAAGATCAAGGACTGGGTAGGTCCCTTGCTCAGTGAGGAGAGAGAAACAGTAACAGGAAACTTGGAAATGGAAGAGATGCTTAATGACTTCTTTGTTTCAGTCTTCATTGAGAAGTCTGAAGGAATGCCTAACATAGTGAATGCTTATGGGAAGGAGTAGGTTTAGAAGATAAAATAAAAAAAGAACAAGTTAAAAATCACTTAGAAAAGTTAGATGACTGCAAGTCACCAGGGCCTGATGAAATGCATCCTAGAATACTCAAGGAGTTAATAGAGGAGGTATCTGAGCCTCTAGCTATTATCTTTGGAAAGTCATGGGAGACGGGAGAGATTCCAGAAGACTGGAAAAGGGCAAATATAGTGCCCATCTATAAAAAGGGAAATAAAAACAACCCAGGAAACTACAGACCAGTTAGTTTAACTTCTGTGCCAGGGAAGATAATGGAGCAAGTAATTAAAGAAATCATCTGCAAACACTTGGAAGGTGGTAAGGTGATAGGGAATAGCCAGCATGGATTTGTAAAGAACAAATCATGTCAAACCAATCTGATAGCTTTCTTTGATAGGATAACGAGTCTTGTGGATAAGGGAGAAGCGGTGGATGTGGTATACCTAGACTTTAGTAAGGCATTTGATACGGTCTCGCATGATATCCTTATCGATAAACTAGGCAAATACAATTTAGATGGGGCTACTATAAGGTGGGTGCATAACTGGCTGGATAACCGTACTCAGAGAGTAGTTATTAATGGCTCCCAATCCTGCTGGAAAGGTATAACAAGTGGGGTTCCGCAGGGGTCTGTTTTGGGACCGGCTCTGTTCAATATCTTCATCAACGACTTAGATGTTGGCATAGAAAGTACGCTTATTAAGTTTGCAGACGATACCAAACTGGGAGGGATTGCAACTGCTTTGGAGGACAGGGTCAAAATTCAAAATGATCTGGACAAATTGGAGAAATGGTCTGAGGTAAACCGGATGAAGTTCAATAAAGACAAATGCAAAGTGCTCCACTTAGGAAGGAACAATCAGTTTCACACATACAGAATGGGAAGAGACTGTCTAGGAAGGAGTATGGCAGAAAGAGATCTAGGGGTGATAGTGGACCACAAGCTAAATATGAGTCAACAGTGTGATACTGTTGCAAAAAAAGCAAACGTGATTCTGGGATGCATTAACAGGTGTGTTGTAAACAAGACACGAGAAGTCATTCTTCCGCTCTACTCTGCGCTGGTTAGGCCTCAACTGGAGTATTGTGTCCAGTTCTGGGCACCGCATTTCAAGAAAGATGTGGAGAAATTGGAGAGGGTCCAGAGAAGAGCAACAAGAATGATTAAAGGTCTTGAGAACATGACCTATGAAGGAAGGCTGAAAGAATTGGGTTTATTTAGTTTGGAAAAGAGAAGACTGAGAGGGGACATGATAGCAGTTTTCAGGTATCTCAAAGGGTGTCATCAGGAGGAGGGAGAAAACTTGTTCACCTTAGCCTCTAATGATAGAACAAGAAGCAATGGGCTTAAACTGCAGCAAGGGAGATTTAGGTTGGACATTAGGAAAAAGTTCCTAACTGTCAGGGTAGTTAAACACTGGAATAAATTGCCTAGGGAGGTTGTGGAATCTCCATCTCTGGAGATATTTAAGAGTAGGTTAGATAAATGTCTATCAGGGATGGTCTAGACAGTATTTGGTCCTGCCATGAGGGCAGGGGACTGGACTCGATGATCTCTCAAGGTCCCTTCCAGTCCTAGAGTCTATGAATCTATTAATTGTGCCCCAGGTGTCTCCATAGCAACCAATACCAAGGTGGTGCATCCAGGGCCGGTGCTACTATTTAGGCGACCTAGGCAATGGCCTAGGGTGCCAGAATTTTTGGGGGGGCGCTATTTTACCGGGGGGGCCACACACGGGTCCGGTGGACCTACCGCAGTCGTGCCGGCGGATGGTCCGCTGCTGGAAAGGCTCCGGTGAAACTGCCGCAGTCATTTCGGCGGAAGGTGCGCTGGTCTAAAGGGTCCGGCAGACCTACCGCAGTCATGCCTGTGGCAGGTCCACCGGAGCCTTTAGACCAGCGGACCGCCCGCCGGCATGACTGCGGCAGCTCCACCGGAGCCTTTCCAGCAGCGGACCGTCCGCTGGCACGACTGCTGTAGGTCCACCGGACCTGCGGAGGGCAGCAAAATGGCCGCCCGCCTAGGGCATCAGAAATCCTGGGGCCGCTCCTGGGTGCATCCAAGGGCAACAGGGAGGGAGAGGGGCTGCTGCTTTGCCCTCCCCCCACACCTTCATCACAGCCCAAGAGGCTGTGGCCGCAAGGAAAGCCACGGTAGCCGCATTTGAGAAATGCTGTTTTAAATTAAAGTAGTATTACTCAAAAACATTTGAGGAAATACATTGAACACGTTTCCCTTACCAATTTTTCACAGCCACACTACTTTCCAGTGATCACAGATAAGGCTACGCATACCCTGAATCTTGCAGTGTCCATTTGTGAGGACCCAGACATCCTGGAAGACCAGCTCACCTATCTTTTTCAGCCACCACTTACCCCTAATGTTAGGTTAAATGTTTCTAGAGGGCTTGTAGCCTAGTCCCTTCCTTTTTCCTGAGACAAAGTGGCCTCCTTTGCATATTATGTGCAGAAGGAGGAGTTATGTTGCCTCTAACTTCCCTAGAGGACATTTTCCATTCAGTGTTGAAACTCTGCATTTGAAATATTTCCTCCTATCCTTCTGTTTAGTGAATTTTTTTCCATACAAGCTTTGAAAAAAAGGAGAATTTGTCACAGATCTACCACATTTATGTCACCATTTTGTGCAATATATTTGGCAGGGTAAAATAAGGGGACATCTTAATACTGTTTAAGCAGAATGAATTTAATTTGAGAAGGTCAGTGATATTCTTGTAATTAATCTTTAGAAAATATTTAAAATTTGTTTATGCTTATTTTAAAGATTGCTCCCACATCTGACAATGATTTTGGGCGATATAACTGCACAGCTACTAACAGAATAGGAACAAGACATCAGGAATATACCCTTGGGCAAGCTGGTGAGTATATTGTGTCCAAGTTACTATAACCATACCCTTCTATTTTCAACAGTGTGAAGTACAATTGGACTTTCCTGTTCAGTTAATTCTATTGGAGCCTTTGGAACTGTCTTTTTAGCCCTCAGAAAATATGACAGTGTAGGTAAAACAAACTGGTTCTCACAACATAAGATGTCCCCAAAATTTTTACCCTGAACTTTAAACATTTACTGAAACTTGAGCCAATGCTGTTAACTTTTTAAAAACAATGGGCCTGATTCTTCTTTCACTTACACTGATTTAATGGGGTTATTTGTTTTATGCCAGTGTAAGAAAAGGAAAATCAGGTCCATCTCTTTTATTTCTGCATCCAGTGTTTCCTTCTGAGGGCCAGGATCAGATACTGCAGCAAAGCCTATTTTTAAAGAGATGTTTGCAGATGACACTACACTGGGAGGAGTAATAGAAAAACTGGAGGGTAGGGATAGGATACAGAGGGATCTAGATAAATTAGAGGATTGGGCTGAAAGAAACCCGATGAGGTTCAACAAAGACAAGTGCAGAGTCCTGCACTTAGAACGGAAGAATCCCATGCACTGCTACAGACTGGGGACCGAGTGGCTAGGAAGCAGTTCTGCAGAAAAAGACCTAGGGGTTACAGTGAACAAGAAGCTGGATAGGAGTCGACAGTGTGCCCTTGTTGCCAAGAAGGCTAATGGCATTTTGGGCTATGTAAGTAGGAGCATTGCCAGCAGATCGAGGGATGTGATCATTCCCCTATATTCAACATCGGTGAAGGCTCATCTGGAGTACTGTGTCCAGTTTTGGGCCCCACACTACAAGAAGGATGTGGAAAAATTGGAAAGAGTCCAGTGAAGGGCAACAAAAATGATTAGAGGGCTGGAGCACATGACTTATGAGGAGATGCTGAGGGAACTGGGATTGTTTAGTCTGCAGAAGAGAAGAATGAGGGGGGATTTGATAGCTCCTTTCAGCTACCTGAAAGAGAGTTCCAAAGAGAATGGATCTAGACTGTACTCAGTGGTACCAGATGATAGAACAAGGAGTAATGGTCTCAAGTTGCAGTGGGGGAGGTTTAGGTTGGATATTACGAAAAAAGTATTTACTATGAGGGTGGTAAAGCACTGGAATGAGTTACCTAGGGAAATGGTGGAATCTCCTTCCATAGAGGTTTTTAAGGCCTGGCTTGACAAAACCCTGGCTGGGATGATTTAGTTGGGAATTGGTCCTGCTTTGAGCAGGGGGTTGGACTAGATGACCTCCTGAGGTCCCTTCCAACCCTCATATTATATGATTCTATGTATAGTCCAGGTTTGCCAACTAAAAGTGCAGAATTTCACCTTCATTTTAGATGTCCAGTTAAGTCCATGGGTTGACAGATGTAATTTAAAGCAGGATTTGGCACAAGGATTTAGGATTAAATTCATTCAAGCTGTCTGACTTTTGAGTGCTAATTGAAACACATTCAAAAGTTCTGTTGAAGTTCATCTAGAGCTTTGGTTTCCAAACTTGTTCTGCCACTTGTGCAGGGAAAGCCCCTGGCAGGCCGGGCCGGTTTGTTTATCTGCCGCGTCCGCAGGTTCGGCTGATTGCGGCTCCCAGTGTCCGCAGTTCGCTGCTCCAGGCCAATGGGGGCTGCTGGAAGTGGCGGCCAATGAGTCCTTTGGCCCGCGCCACTTCCAGCAGCTCCCATTGGCCTGGAACAGCGATCGGCTGAACCTGCGGACGCGGCACGTAAACACACCGGCCCAGCCCACGAGGGGCTCTCCCTGCACAAGCGGCAGAATAAGTTTGGGAACTACTAATCTAGAGGATTGTAGATTAATTTAGAAATAAGATCTCATATTCACTCTTTGGCAGGATGAGAAATTTAATGCTTGGTTTTGCAGAGTACTGATTATATGGAAGGATTTTGTTGTTGTTGAATGACTAAAAGAATAGACCAGCGTTGGTTTCATAGCAATTTTTCATTTGTCACATGTCAAATGCCAAAACAGAGCAGAGAACCTTCACCAAGTTTACAGGATCAAAAAACATTAGGGGCCAGTTCTTTAGGTGTTACACCACTTCCTCGATATAACGCTGTTCTTGGGAGCCAAAAAAATCTTACCGAGTTATATCGAACTTGCTTTGATCCGACGGAGTGCATAGTCCCACACCCTGGAGCGCTGCTTTACTGCATTATATCTGAATTCGTGTTATATCAGGTCGCGTTATATCAGGGTAGAGGTGTATAAATCAGCATTGTTCCACTGAACTCATTCCAATTTACAAGCACTGAGGAGCTGGCCGTAGATCTTTTCTACTTTAGCTAACTAGGGTTATATAAAGGAAGTCTTGGTGTTTTGTTTTCTCTTTTAGAAGTGTAAGGAATTTTATACAATATTTTTCTACAATCTGCTTTGTTGCAACTATAATAAAATGTAAGGCTAAAGAATAAGATATACTCTTTACAATCCTAGTGGTAATACATATTTGGGATTATTGCTACAATATGCATTTTCAGACTTAAGGGAGACTGTATGATGTTTCCTTTACTTTTAACCTTTTATAACACATTGCACAGTAGACTACACTTTTATTTCAGTGTTTCAAGAGTTGCAGAAGCAAATTGTGTATTTATTGAGGGGATTTATTGTGTAGAAACCATGCACAGCTTTGAAAGTTTATTCCATTACCTCTAAAGAAATGATGATTTTAAACATCTTTTTTGTTGTGGTACATCTCTCCTTGGTAACAATTATCAAAACAGTTGTGCTCCCAATGATAGCTGAAAGTATTATTTATCAGAAACCAAGCAGATTTTCTATTCAACTTTAAGTGAGCCTAGTAAACACTCGAGAAAAAAATGTTGATCCTTCTTTGGTTTGCCTTTGCCCTCTGCCATTGAATCAAAATAAATATTTGTTTAACCTCCTCATCTGCCTTTTGCATAGAAACACCCCTAGGCTCCAAGCATTACCCTTAAACAGAATTTCTTGCCCTACATCCACACTCAGCCTCTCCACAACTCAGAAAATCCCACAGTTTAGAATCCACTCCCAGAAACTAAAATATTTTTCCTTATTTGTGTATAAAACAAAAGATCTGCTTGTGGAATCTTTACTTATGTTGGTGAGTATTTACTGATGTAGTCACATATAATGGGACTTCTTGTCTGAATAAGCTTCCACAACTAGGCCAAAAACACACATTTAGCAACTTATCTGATTATCTTCTAGTGTCCTCACTTATTTGGTTTCAAGACTTTAGACTAATCCTCAGTTAAAATAGTACATTTTATACGTTAAAAGTTTAGTTCATAAATAAGAAAGTTCTGTACCTCTGAAAATTAGAAAATACTTGCATAGTAAATCTGTTTCCTTAAGCTCTTTCAATGACTAGCTCTCCAAAAATCTTCACATCTCTAGAGATATAAAATAGTAGAAGAGAGAAATCCAACTCCAGGACCAAATCTCTGAAACAGAGAAAAACAACACTTCCCAGGTGAGGGGGTGTGACTCCAGGACAGGGCATAAAGAAATGCTGGTTGTCCAGTGTTAGGTCATGTGCATACCAATGAAATGTGAATATGACAAGATGAATATTGCTTCCTGCCCTCCCCCCCCCACACACACATTAGTGTCCAACTCTCCTCTGGGCTCCTAATACTTCTTCTATTGTAATAACAAACTAGTTACACCCTCCCAGCTGTTAAACACCCTTATTTCCTCCTCCTCAATGGCAAGAGATTGATTTCCTCCTTTCCAACCTTTCTCCCCATTTACAGGTCAGCACCCTCCCCAAATCAGTAATAGTAGTACCTACAGTAATAGTCCACATCCCCACAGCTTACAATAATGTAATGCAGTCATTTGAGCTTTACTGTAAAATACTGCAGTTTTTCATAAAAATCAAAGTTAAAGTTGGTGTTATGGGCTTGACAGAAAATTACTGACTTTTCGCCACTTCAGTTCTCATTTCCAAAGCTAAGTGTGGAAGATATGAATTCTCAAACTGAGCCTTAAATTCAATAATAGTGGGGGATTTCAATTACCCCCATATTGACTGGGAACATTTCACTCCAGGATGAAATGCAGAGATAAAATTTCTCGATACTTTAAATAACTGCTTCATGGAGCAGCTGGTACGGGAACCCACAAGGGGAAAGGCAACTCTAGATTTAATCCTGAGTGGAGCGAAGGAGCTGGTCCAAGAGGTAACTGTAGCAGGACCACTAGTGACCATAATACAACAGCATTCAACATCCCTGTGTGGGGAAGAACACCTTAACAGCTCAACACTGTGGCATTTAATTTCAAAAGAGGGAACTATACAAAAATGAGGGGGTTAGTTAAACAAAAGTTAAAAGGTACAGTGACTAAAGTGAAATCCTATGGTAAATTAACTGGTAAAATAACTAGGCAGTTTTAATAAAAAATCAAAAAGTTAAAGTGTGGTGTTATGGGCTTGACTAGTAAAATTTACTGACTTTTATCGCCACTTTTCCAGGTTCTCATTTCCAAAGCGTAAGTGTAGGAGAGGAATAATGACATCTCTCCTAAACTGAGCCTAAACTTCAATAATGAACGGGGGATTCAATTACCACCATATTGACCTGAAAAGGAACATTTCAGCATCCAGGATGAAATGGCAAGAGAAAAATTTTCTTCTCGATACTTAAAAACTGGCTCATTGGAAACTGGTACGCAGGAACCCACAAGGGGAAAGGCAGACTCTAGATTTAATCCTCGAGTCGAGGCGAAGGAGCTGGTACCATCAGAGGTACTGCCTAGCAAGGACAACTAGTGACCATGAAAGCAAGCAGCATTCAAGCATCTCCTGTGGGGGAATGACACACATCAACGCTATAATCAGCTCTCAACACTGTGGCATTTAGATTTACAAAAGACGGAACTCTATAACAAAAAATGGAGGGTTAGTTAAACAAAAGTTAAAAGAAAGTAGAAATCCTTGCAAGTTGCATGGGCCCCTTTTTTCAAAAGACACCATTAATAGAGGCCAACTTCAATGTCGATACCCCAAAATTCAGAAAACAAGAGGGCCCAAATTCAGAAACAGAACAACACGTAAAGAACAAAAAAGAGCCACTGTGGCTAAACAATCATCGACGCGACACTATTGAGAACGCACCAAATCGAGGGGATAAGTATTGGACTTCCACCTTTAAAAGGGAAGTCATTTTATCTCCACCGCTTCCTTTAACCCATGTTGTTTAAGCACCAGTGGCTTTTTTTAGTTTCCTTTTACTGTGTTTCCTGGAATTTGGGGTAACATTGAATTGGGCCCTATTTATGTGTCTTTAAAAAAGGGCCCATGCACTTGCAAAGGATTCACCAGAAAGCCTTTGACAAGGTCCCTCACCAAAGGCTCTTACGTAAATTAAGCTGTCATGGATAAAAAGGGAAGGTCCTTTCATGGATTGAGAACTGGTTAAAAGACAGGGAACAAAGGGTAGGAATTAATGGTAAATTCTCAGAATGGAGAGGGGTAACTAGTGGTGTTCCCAAGGGTCAGTCCTAGGACCAATCCTATTCAATTTATTCATAAATGATCTGGAGAAAGGCCCGCTAGGGACACCATTCTTTATCTTTCCTGGCTATAGCCATTTATGGACTTAGCCACCATGAATTATCCAGTTCCCATTTTAAAACATTGTTATAGTCCCAGCCTTCACAACTTCCTCAGGTAAGGAGTTCCACAGTTGACTGTGGGCTGTGTAAAGAAGAATTCCTTTTATTGTTGTTTTGCTACCTATTAATTTCATTTGGTGACGCACTAAGTTCTTATAGGGAATAAGTAAATAACTTTTCCTTATCCACTTTCTCCATATCACTCAATGATTTTATATACCTCTATCATATCCCCCCTGTCTCCCTCTTTCAAGTTAAGAGCCTAGCCTATTTAATCTTCCTCATATGGACCTCTCCAAACCCCATATATATTAAGTTGCCCTTTTCTGAACCTTTTCTAGTGCTATAGAATATCTTTTTTGAGGTGAGGAGACCACATCTGTACACAGTATTCGAGATGTGGGCACAACTCAGAGGATGGAGATGGATGGCAGGAGAGAGATCACTTGATCATTGCCTGTTAGATTCACTCCCTCTGGGGCACCTGGCATTGGCCACTGTTGGTAGACAGATACTGGGCTAGATGGACCTTTGATCTGACACAGTACGGCCATTCTTATGTTCTTATGACGTTTTCCCATCTAGTTGTCCAACCTATGTAGTTAGAGATACTCTGCCATGCAAATTCTCTCAGAATTATTTTTTAAATGATGGCATATATACCATTTCCCAAAAATCAGCTTGTCATTTCCCTGCAGTTTGTGCAGAAGCAGTCATCTCTCATACATAGTGTTTCCTAAAGTGTTCTGTACATCACTCCAAAAGGAAGGCATAAAAACGGGGCTTATATCTCGCATAGGGCGCATTTCCATTATGTATATCACAGACATATGGTCAGGAAAAATGATGAAAACCTATGGTACATAAATTATAGCAGCCCCCCAAAATGATTGCATGTATACTTCAGAGGATAGTATTTAGTATTAAAAAGATATTGCAGTTCCCTTTGCCACTGCTGCAGTACATATGTCTACTTAATTTCAAAATACACAATATGGACCCAATCTTGAAAAATCTTCCTAAAGAGAATGTTTGCTTTGCTCTGTAGCATTGATCATTAAGTGATATAAATTTAATAACTAGTTCCTCTGCAAACTGACCTGTTTCTATTTAAAAAACAAACAAAGCTAATATTAAGAATTATGCTTGTAGGAAGATATGCAAGTTTGTTGTAGCCATGTCAGTCCCTTAGAAAGACAAAATGCATGAGGCAATATCTTTTATTGGATCAACTTCTCTTGGTGAGCAAGACAAGCTTTCAAACTCTTCAAGTCTTCCAGGAAGACACCATAGATAATAGGTAAACTATGTACACTCCTCCACGTATTTCTTCTGCCCCTATTTGATATGTGAGTCAAATTTTTCTTTATTCATCCAACACTAGACCCCAATCTTGTGAACATTCACTACTAGGCAAAGTCCGTTCTACATTGAAGAGTCTCATTGAAGTCCATGAGACTCCTCACGGCATTAAGCAACATACCAAGGTCCTATGTTAAGTCAGTGATACTCAACCTATGACTCTTCCTCAGAGTGTCTATCTTAGGGCCACATATGCAGCTTTTGATTCAACAGTCCTACTGACTACGCCTGTGTTTCTGGTAGACTAAGCAGAACACTGATCTCAGATGTATTTTCACAGGGAGAGCAAGGCAGTTGAAATGGCAGTATGTAAGCTGTCAGAACCACTTTCCAATTACTGTTATATGGAAACAGACTTGTTTCTAGAATCTCTTTCACTCCATGAATCCAGGGGGTAAGGAGGAAGAGAGGAGAGATAAAGTACCTCCAGTCTCCTTCCTAACATTCAGGAGGGAGAAAGAGGGAAAGAGAAAAATTCCAGCTAGCAGAATCAGAAAGAGTTTCAGCGTAATCAGTGTCATGTCGTAGAACTGCTTTGTGATGTTTTCCTTGTAATGTTGTGTCAATATGTGATTACACTGTATTATCACCACACACAGGTCCAAAGCTTCAGCTGGTGTAAACTGGAAGCCAGTGGAGATACACCAGTTCAGACCAGCTGTGGGTTTTGACCCAAAGTCACAAAACAATATCACAACACAAACCCAGAATGTTGCATGGCGAGTGATTATTTTATGGCTCTCTCTCCAGTTTCACTTGCTGCTACAATGGCTCATCAGCTCGTAAAGGCTGACTACATTGGCTACAAGTCATTCTTATGCCATCATAAGCAATTAATATTTGTTTTATCATTAACTTTATTATTTTTTTGCAGAATGACCCTTAATATCAGCTTCAAAATATTAGTTAAGAAAGATTAACATTTATAAGTATGTACTATTGCAGTGAATTCTTACTTGACAGATATAGGAAGTTCAGTATAATAAACTTACTCAAGTCAAGGGCAAAAATGTTTGCAAAGCAAATATTGCACAACTGCTATACTCCCACCTATAGATGAGCGGACTCACCCCTGCAGTGCCTCCTGCTGGTGAGTTCTGGAAATTAGCTCATCCAGCTCTGGAGTGCCATCTGCAGGCCGGTGATCCACCTGTCCTCTGGCCCCCTTGTCCCTCCCTGGACCCCGGTGCCCTTTTACCTGGGGTGCTGCTCCCTAGCAGTAATCCCCTCAGTCTTAGGGTCTTCCCTCCCTGGGGAACCCCCACCCACTAGTCCCACCATATAAGTATAAGGCTACTGCGAGTCATCATCTAGCACCAGGCCCTGGGGCAGGCTGCAGTATCAGCCTACTCATCACTGGCAAGGTTGGGTTTGGACCTGCTGCCTTGGCCTACCCTGGGCTGCCCTCTGCAACCCCCAGTACCTAGTGGGGGGTACTATTGGCCCAATGCTAGGCCGCAGCCTGGGGCTTTCCAGGCTGGAGCTTCCCAGCTCCTCAGCCTGTCCCCAGCCCTGTTCCACTCAGGTATCCTGTCTCTAACTCCGTGCAGCCAAGCCCTTCTCCCTCTACAGGCAAAGGGAGACTGTCTGTCCATCCCTGGCTTCTCTGACTTTATGGGGCCAGCTGAGTCTGTTTGGGGAGTGGCCCCAGCTCCAGCCCCTTTCCCCAATCAGCCCAGCCTAAAAGCTGATTTCTCCAGCCACAACCCCCTCCCAGAGCTGTTTTTAAGCCTTTCAGGGCAGGAGCAGGTGTCCATTCCATTACACCACCATTGATTTATTTCTACTTGTTTATTCATCTATATTGCAGATAAGACTGATGTCAATTTTTAAGATTAGCACCTTTCCACTGTGGCAGTAATTTATTTCAATCACTTCTGTACAGTCATTGACCAGCACTTATTGAAAAATATGTAGCAAAGTTCTGTTCAAATCAAGATAAATCAAGCCACATTTAGTGAGGAATAATATATGAAAAAAGAATTATTATTAGTTTTGAAAAATGTTTTATTCAGTTACATTATTAATTATATACTGTATTTGGACTTTGTAAATGGCAAAATAAATGATAAAATGTGAAATTCACATTATATTAGATACCCACGTTCTGCCAGTAGCTCTAGTTACAGTGCTATTATTAATTATTATTTATTTAACATTTATATTGCAGTAGTATCTACAGGCTTTAGCCAAGTCAGGGCTCCAGTGTACTAAGTACTGTACAAAGATATAGTAAATGTCAATCCTTGCCTCAAAGAGTTTCAATCTCAGGGCCTGTCTACACACACAACATGCTCCAGTTTAACTAAATTGATTTAAAAAAATATGTTGAACTTTTGCAACTTAACATATGGATGAGAAGTAGGTGAGAAAGAGGAGGGGAAAATCCAAGAATAATGAAAACAGCAGGGGGAGGATTCAGATAATTGACAGCTGGTTGGTTGCTAGTTTTACTTGTGATTGATTAGGGAGTCCTCTTAACAATGCTCATTCTAGGTGAAATTCTGGCCATTTAAACTCCATGGGAGCTATAACATTGACTTCAGTACAGCCATGCTTTCACTCTCTGGTTTTAATTTTTAATAGGAAGCACTAATCCTGGGGTACTCTCTCTCTCAATCTGTGTATATATAATATATATATAATATAAATTCCTTAGGCAGACAGCATTAAACAAAGTTTCCTCCTATGGTAAATGTCCCAAACACTTATTGTTTTACTGAATTGTTTTCTGTTAAAGCACTACAGGATTCACTTGCTCCTTTGTGTGCTTTTCTGGGGCAGTTTTTTTCCCCCCAGTGAGTCAAATAATATTATTTTATTTGTGTTACACTTACACAAGTTGGAAAGTGCTCCTGAGCCAAAATGCCATTGTCTTTTTTTCTGCTGCCAAACTTTAATTAGACTCAGTGATGACACAAAAAGTTCCTCTTCTAAAGAGGAATGCAATTTTCAGCTGCACCGTTTCTTATGGTTAACCCTAGTTATACGGAGCTTTTGAACCAGTCTATACTCCAGACACTTTTATTTACAGCTACACAAACTGGATTGTTTTAGCTTATTCTTAGGGTTTGATCCTGAACGGTGCTCAGGATCCTCAATTCCCATTAAAACACTCCAATTTGGAGTTGGTCAGTGCCTCCCATGAGGTGTTCAACTCCTGACAATACTAGGCCCATTATATCTTCCCCTTCTTCATTGCCTGCGTACTTGAATAGCTGAACAAACAACTTTTAGAATGCAAAAATCACATTATTTTTCATCTTTTTTCACTCTGAATACATTATTTCACATCATAGCCTCAGCTTTTAATACAGAAGTCTACTAAAACTGTGTGTTTTTTTTCTAGGACAGGCTTAGGCTTGACAAGCCAGGTGAGCTTGGCAGATTGTCCCAATGGCTTTCAGAGCCTGAGGTGAGCACAGCCATTCCTGGATTTGCCCAGGTTCAGTTGAAGCATAATATTATGTGAAACCTTAGTGTGCAGGAAGAAGGCGTTGGTTATTAAACACATATTCTACCTTTTTGTTAAGTATCAGAGGGATAGCCGTGTTAGTCTGGATCTGTAAAAGCAGCAGAGAATCCTGTGGCACCTTATAGACTAACAGACGTTTTGGAGCATGAGCTTTCGTGGGTGAATACCCACTTCGTCAGATGCAGTGGGTATTCACCCACGAAAAGCTCACGCTCAAAACATCTGTAGTCTATAAGGTGCCACAGGAATTCTCTGCTGCTTTACCTTTTTTGTTGAGATTTTAGTAGTAGTATTTCAAATGGTTGTGAAACATGAATAGAAAGTTGCATTGCCAACAGTGATCTTGAAATTATCATTTGAATCTATTTTATTTAAAACAAACACATGGTTTATGTGAAGTTTGTGAAGGGAAGAGACAAACATAAGGATTTTGTAAGAAAGCTCAGTATGAATTTGGTGCTTATCAGCATGATGCTGGAACTGAATTAAGGCAATCTAGGAAAAAAACCACTTGGGGCTCCGCCACATCCTACACAAAGCGACAAAGAATCCTGTGGCACATTATAGACTAACAGACGTATTGGAGTATAGCTTTTGTGGTTGAATACCACTTTGTCAGATAAATGTGATTAACACTGCCTACCCCTCTGAACTTGACTCCTACACAAGACCTAGTTCTCTGGGTAGCAGTTCAGATGGGTCAGTTCACCCCTTGGAGCTGTTGGTTCAGTCTGTTTGCAGATTGAGAACGGGCATGAGTTACATTAATTTCAGTTTTCAGTCTTTTCTTTGCATCCATGAGGCTACCTTTTCCAAAAAAAAAAAAAATAGCAGCTGAGAGTCTGATCTTATCACATGACTCCAGGAGCTGCAGCACCACAGATAGACTTATTGTGCCTATGCTTTAATCTGTCCCTGACACGAGGAACATGGCAGTAGCTACAGAAGTGAATAGTGCATATAGGAAATTTACAAATTAGGCTACCTAATATAGCTCTGCTGGTGAATTGTAGACTTGACTTGCCAAACTCTTGTCATTGTGCAAAACCACACACAACATTGTGTTTGTCATGAAAATGCTACAGGACACTGATATTCAGCAAAACATTTAACAGTATTTAGAAGGGATAATGTGTGTTACTTCAACAATGAGAGACTGATTATATAACCCCTTTGTTAATGTGCAAGAATAGGGATTCTGAAATAAAATTAAGGTTAAAATATACTCTGTATTTGCGTGGAGGATAGTGAAACTTCTCCTGCTACCATATTTCACCAAAAATGCCTTTAAGCATTATGATAATAAGGTGATGAAGGATCATGAGATGAAAAGTGAATGGGAAGAAAGGGTAGAGTGTCAGGGCCTGACGTAAAGGGAAGACTCCTGTTCCAGAGACAAGTCATGCTCAAAGCAGGGTGAGCTTCATCCAATAGTGACACCTATCATATGATCAAATCTCACAGCTTATAGATCCTTATCAGTTGGGTCGGGGGTGAGGATTGTCTTTTCAAATCTGCTTTTTTTGGGTCAAAGTTAAAGATATTCCTTGCAGGAAAGTTGGTAGGCATTTGAAGCAGCTGTCTATACCACCTTGGGGAATGTTGGGAAACAGTTTGAGAGAGAGAGCAGGACTGTTTAGTTGGAAAACAGATCTCTTCATTCAACTTGAATTCGTACCATTTGATGTTTTTTATTATTCAGAGTGAATTTATTAAAGTAAATGGAGTTTTACTAGGGAAAGACTAGTGAGGAGAGAATGAAGCTATAGGAAAAGAAAAAAAATGGAATCTCACTATCTAAATACCGATACCTGACTCCCCATTCTATTTTTACGCGAAGCTTCAGTAAAACTGTTAAGAGCCAGATCTGGCCGCATTTATTCACAGTGAATTGTTCCTTATCCTCTGAGGAATCCTGCTGAAATAAATGAGATTTCTGAGTCAGGCTCTTTCCTGAGATGGATAGTGGAGGTTAACATTGCTGTTTATAGTTACAGCCCTCACTATTTTTTGAAAGAGAAAGAGAGAGCCTCTCACCAAAGATTGATCCTGCAAAGCATTGAGTACTGTGACCCCAATCCTACAAAGCAGTTAATAAACATATTCTGAATGTTGAACAATGCCTTGATCCTTCTCTCATAGAAGTTCATGGCAAAACTCCCACTGATTTAAGTGCTATAGGATCAGACCCCAAGTGAATAGTCCCATTGGAAGACTACTCACATACTTAAAGTTAATACACATATAAATGTGTAGGTAGATCAGGGCCAGAATGCTCAGCGTTCTTCAGGATTGAGTTCATATTTGTTAACTAACTGCAAAACTGGACTCAGTTCATTAGTCTGCTAATGCTCTATTTTTTTTCGCTCTCCACTGGGAAAAAATGCTATATTTACTCATTCTGAAGGCGAGAGGAGATATTTTAATTTGTATTATTTAAACGAAAATAATAATCTGGTTTTTTGGTGCTGTCCAGTAACAGTCTCCTGTTCTACTTTCTTTGGGTGACACACTCTATACTTGCATATTTTGTAAGTTCATTTCAAAGAGTAGCAATATAACTTTGCTACTCTTTGAAATGCATGGATGGCATTCTTTGAAGGATGTGTCATTGGGAAGCATTTACGGACAGACGACTGTTCTCTCGGGATGGACTTCACCTAAGTAAGGAGGGAAATAGACTTCTAGGATGGAGGCTCGCCGACCTCATTAAGAGAGCTTTAAACTAGGGTAGTTTTGCGGTGCTTGGAGTCGATAAAAAGCTCCTGGCACTGTTGGGATAGTACTCGGAGTGCGTGGTGCTTCTTTCAGTCACAGCTCTTCCTCCTTTAGGCCGTTGTGCACAGAAATTCTCTACCACATCACCTGTTATCGTAGTTTCTACACGCTTTTTCCTCCTTGGTGTCAATTCTTCGTCCACACAGCGTATCCCTCTCACTTTGTTTACTTTTCTTCTCCAGGGTTAAATTCTGGCATGGAGAATCTCCTGGACATCTCCCAACCATCTCCCAACTTC
>NC_133769.1:193682296-193735599 GCF_003597395.2 Chelonoidis abingdonii
GGTTTTTCGCCTTCCTCTGCAGCATGGGGCATGGGTCACTTGCTGGTGGATTCTCTGCAGCTTGAGGTCTTCAAACCACAATTTTGAGGACTTCAATATCTCAGTCATGGGTTAGGGGTTGTTATAAACGTGGATGGGTAGGTTTCTGTGGCCTGCTTTGTGCAGGAGGTCAGACTAGATGATCATATTGGTCCCTTCTGACCTACGAGTCTATGAGTCTATGTGCATTATGAGTAAGTGTTTGAGTGTGTTTCACATTTTCTTAAGTAGTTCTCTCTTAAACATTTTGGCACGTTGTTAGCTATCATGTAAAATATTTTGCTAGGTCTTCACAAGAGCTTCACTTAATGCTCAGTAACAAAAAGAAACTGAACATTAATCATTTGGCAGAAATTATACTCAGATCTGCAGAAAGAAAAAAATCCTTTCTGTACTATGATGTTTCCTCCCATATGCCATGTTTATCATAATGAATCATATACAAAACTAAAAGGTCAGAGGACCCCACTGGATAATTTTGGGAATTAGCACCAGGGTCTATTGCATAACAGTCTCTTTAAGAGCAAAAACAGCATGGCTAACAGAGTTTGTAGGAGAGAAATGCAGGAAGGCCTATTGAAGAGTAGAATTATGAGTTTCCTACAGCCAACAAGAGGATAAAGGGAAGGGAAGGTACCTATTTTATAAATGTATATGACCCCTATCATGATAATACCTGAGCACCTCACAGACTTTTTACTGTATTTTACAGCACTTCTGTGACGTAGGGAAGTGCTTTTCCCACTGTTTTACAGATGGGGTACTGAGGCAAAGTTTTTCTGCTCGCCACAGCTTTCCACAGCCCCCATTGGCCTGGAGTGGCAAACCACGGCCAGTGGGAGCCACAGTCGGCCGAACCTGCAGACGCGGCAGGTAAACAAACTGGCTCGGGCTGCCAGGGGCTTTCCTTGAACAAGCAGTGGACTGGCTTTGAGAACCACTGACCTAAGTAACATGCCCAAGGTCTGACAGGAATTCTGTGGTGGAGCATGGAATTGTACCCATGTCCCAAGCTAGTTCCTTCGGCACTGGGTCATCCTTTGTCTCCACAGAGCTACAGCAGTCACTTATGGTCTCCTCCATCTCCCCATTTTCAATGAGAGTTAAGAAGATGGACGTGCTTTAAACAGTTTTTTTTTTTTAAATCTTGTGTCAAAATGAACTGAAAATTGTATTAAGTACTGACAGAAGTTCAATGTGATTCTTACTTCATCGCAGATGGTTTGATCATTCGTAGATAAAACTTCATTTTATGCGAATAGTTTAGTACATGGATAAGTTTTAGTCATCTTCAGACATCTGCACATCTGTGTACATCTCTGACATACCACTCTGAAACAGAGGAATAATTTCCTCTTATATTGTACGATAATGAATAGTAGAATGTCAAATATGCAAGTAGGAAGTAAATTGCATAGAGGCCAGTTTCAAATATATAAAAAGAGACTTCCTAATCACATCTGATTTTTTTTGTCTTCTGCGTATACAACAAAAAAGGCTTGCCAGTACTTGTCATGCACTACCATGTATATAAAATGCCCATGCACAGTACTCATCTGCTGAACCACATGAAAAACCTACAGGACCAGGAGAGTTTAAAAAAAAAATAAAAGAATGAAAAAGAAAAGACTCTTTAGTTAGTTGGGCCATGTTGTATAAAGCCAAGTTTCTGCTTCTGAAAATGTAGAGACTGAAATAAATTTCTCATTTTTATTTAATGTCTTAGAATCTCAATAGAAACACCAATGTTTTTTAATACTTTTTATTGTTTTTTTCTTCTTTGAAAACTGTGCATTAGTTTTTGATTACAGAGAAAATATTTCATCTCCAAGTTAGACTGCAAATTAGTCCTTAAAATGCAAATAGAATAAAAACCTTTCACAAAGATCCCTAACAATACTTTGGAGTCCAATCCAGCAAAAATAAATGTGTATATGTTTGACTGCACTGCCGAATTTTATAAAAATGGCTAAATAGTTTCGTATGAACATCTTTATATTTTCCTTTAATATTTTCTTTATTATGAAAATTAATCTTTTTATAGAAATGCAGAGTCTGAATTCTCCATTTAGGTAGAAGGCACCGTTGATTTAAGTTGGATGTAAAGGCTGCTATTCTCCTTTACACAGGCATATAGTAAATAAGGCTGTCAAGTGATTAAAAAAATTAATCATGATTAATTGTGTGAAGAATCACACTGTTAAAAATAATATAATTCTATTTATTTAAATATTTTTGGATGTTTTCTACATTTTCAAATATATTGATTTCAGTTACCATACAGAATATAAAGTGTACAGGGCTCACTTTATATTATTATTTTGGATTACAAATATTTGCATAATAAAAACAAAAGAAATAATATTTTTCAATTCACCTAATGCATATAATGGAATGCAATCTCTTCATCATGAAAGTTTAACTTACAAATGTAGAATTATGTACAGAAACTAACTGCACTCAAAAATAAAATAATGTAAAGCTTTAGAGCCTACAAGTCGACTCAGTCCTATTTCTTGTTCAGCCAATCATTCAGACAAACAAGTTTGTTTACTTTTGCAGGAGATAATGCTGCCCGCATCTTGTTAACAACGTCACCCGAAAGTGAGAACAGGCATTCTGTTATATTTACGTGCCAGATGAGCTAAAGATTCATATGTTCCTTCATGCTTCAGCCACCATTCCAGAGAACATGCGCTCGTGCCGATGATGGGTTCTGGTTGATAATGATCCAAAGCATTGTGGACCAGTGCATATTGATTTTCATCGTCTGAATCAGATACCAGCAGCAGAAGGTTCATTTTCTTTTTTGGTGGTTCGGTTCTGTAGTTTCCACATTGGAGTGTTGCTATTTTAAGACTTCTGAAAGCATGTGCCACACCTCACCCCTCTCAGATTTTGGAAGACACTTCAGACTCTTAAACCTTGGGTCGAGTGCTTTAGCTATCTTTAGAAATCTCACATTGTTTGGCAAATCTGGAGTGAAAGTTTTCTTAAAATGAACAACATGTGCCGGGTCATCATCCGAGATTGCTATAATATGAACTGTATTGCAGAATCTGGGTAAAATAGAGCAGGAGGCATACAATTCTTCCCCAAGGAGTTCAGTCTCAAATTTAATTAACTTTTCTTTTTTTTTTTTAATGAGCGTCGTCAGCATGGAAGCATGTCCTCTGGAACGGTGGCCGAAGCAAAAAGAGGCATATGAATATTTAGCATATCTGACACGTAAATACCTTGCAATGCCAGCTACAAAAGTGCCATGAAAATGCCCATTGTCACTTTCAGGTGACATTGTAAATACGAAGCGGGCAGCATTATATCTTGTTTGTCTTAGTAATTGGTTGAACAAGAAGTAGGATTCAGTGGACTTTTAGGCTCTGAAGTTTTACACTGTTTTTGTTTTGAGTGCAGTTATGTAACAAAAAACTACATTTGTACGTTTCACTTTCACGATAAAGAGATTTCATTACAGTACTTGTATGAGGTGAATTAAAAATACTGTTTCTTTTGTTTATAATTTTTACAATGCAAATATTTGTAATAAAATAATAATGTAAAGTGAGCACTGTACACTTTGTATTCTGTGTTGTAATTGAAATCAATATATTTGAAAATATAGAAAAACATCCAAAATATTTAATAAATTGCAATTGATATTCTATTCTTTAACAATGCAATTAAAAGTGTGATTAATCACAATTTTTTTAATCATGATTAATTTTTTGAAGTAATCATGTTAGTTAACTGTGATTAATCGACAGCCCTAATAATGACCAAAAGAAGTCAATGAACTCTTGTTTTCCTCTAAATTAGCTGGATTGTACTATGAAAGAAAGACAGAAGACAACCATGTCCTTGGTGAAATGGAGTACGTTTACACGCACTTTAACACTGTTTAATTGTCCGTACAAGAAAGTTTGTTTCTTTTACTTGTGGTTTCATATTACTGGACTATAGCGTAGACTTAACTGTTTGAGACAGAACCTGAAGTCATATGCATTAAAATATTTTATAACCTATTTTTTTCTTAGCAGGCTGTTTGAGATGGATTATCAAGTGCTTTCTGTAGATTATCTGATTACCACAGTTGAATTAAATTGATGTTTTTTATTTTTTAGATGTGCCATCCAGTCCCTATGGAGTAAGAATTATAGAGTTGTCACAGACTATTGCCAAGGTCTCTTTCAATAAGCCAGATTCACATGGAGGTGTGCCCATTCATCATTACCAAGTGGATGTGAAAGAAGTTGCTTCAGAAACTTGGAAAGTAGTCCGCTCCCATGGAGTTCAAAGTGAGTCTGTTAAAATTTGTATATATGTGTATATATATATAGAGAGAGAGAGAGACTAACAAGGAGTACTAATATAAATTCTTGTTAACTGAGTCTGTATCTCCTATCAATATTATTTCTTGGGCCATATCCTCAGTTACTGTGGATAGTTCTATTGACCTCCGTGGAACTAAACATATTTACACAAGCTGAGAATCTGGCCTTTTATAGTCTTTTAAAAGTTCATTGATATTATTTCTTGGTTTTACAGAAGTCTGGTAAACAAACTGAAAGTTATTCAAAAAGTAGTGAATTAGATTTGTTTATTATGCCAGTTATGCAGTATGAAGAACACAGTTTGCAAAGTGATCAATCACAAAAAAGAGAAAGCACAGAAGAATTAAATTAAGAGTCTTGAATATGCTTCACTGTGCATTTAATTAAGAAATATTAAGAGGGCTACAGTATGCTATTTAAGTCCTGATGATGAATTATTGATTTTTAGCTACTCTATAACCTTTTATATACATGTTAATCTTTGTTACGTATTTTTAAAACATATTTATAAAATACTAATAACTAGTGTCTCTTTAGTGCTAAAATAAATGTCTTGAGATATTGAAAGGTTGACATGCTGGACAGATGGGCCAGAACTTGGCCAACCCTGTGGCCAATTTGCACCACTCTGAAGACACAAAATATCTATAATCCTCATCATAATAGAGTCACCTGAGCAGGCGCAGCGCCAGGGTTTTTGGCACCTTAGGTGGGGGTCCTTCCACGCTCCTGGTCATTGGCGGCAATTCTGTGGCGGGGGGGGAGGTCCTTCCGTGCTCCCAGTCTTCGGGGCACTTCGCAGGCAGCGGGTCCGGGAGCAAGTGAGGGAGCCACTGCAGAATTGCCACCGCCGACCCAGAGCACGGAAGGACCCCCTGCCGCCGAACTGCCGCCAAGGGCGGCAAAATGCCACGCTCCCAAATCCTGGTGCCCTAGGCGACCGCCTAGATCGCCTACATGGAAGCGCCGGCCCTGCATCTGAGGATTCCCCTGGCGTCGGTGAGTCAGGTGAATGCCTAGAGGGGATGGAGGAGTGTTGGCCAGAAGGTGTTGCAGTACAGCAACCCCTGTCAGGCCCTGCCCTGCCCTTGGGCGTTGTTCTCAGCTGGTATAGGTTAGAGTAGCCTTGAGACTCCTAATTTACACAGAAGCTTAACTATCTTCCATTGTCTACAGGATTAGGGGAACACAAATATGTCCAGTCTCGCTGACTCTCACACACGTTCTGTGTTAAGCATAGTCCAGTCAAATCAAGAGAACAGGATGAGGGGTTCAACCCCAAATCATCTCCTTTTAATCTTTAGTAAGGTATTATTATAGTTATTGAATCAGAATGTGGCTTATTTATTTTGTTGTCCAGAAATATATTAGTAAGATTTTGGTCAATTAGTAGTCACAAGAGTGACTCTTATAGTTAAGTTGCACAAGGCATATATTAAAACATCCTGTTTTCCCACATCTTCACTTCCTACAATCTTTACTTGTTGGTTCTCACATTTTCCAAATTTACTCTCCCGAAGGTGAATTTTTGAAAGCTTGAATACAATCTTTTTGACAATTTTCCAGATACGTTCCCATTGTAAAATATATATATTCACCTTTTTAAAAATGGAATATCTTAAAATTAAAACTTTCTGAATTTGAAATGAAACAGATACTAAGGATTTAAGGATGAGATTTTGACAGCTAGAAACAATTTGCAGACCTGATTTGGAAATTTTCTGATGAAATATTTTTCCATTGGAACATGCCAGTTTGTCTATCCTAGACATATTTGCAGAAATATGTCAATATTGATGAAAGCTTGTTAAAAAGAAAAACTGGAAAAAGGTGTTCTGATGTCATTGAAATGTTTCATTTTGACCTTTTCAGAATTGGACTTTTCAGTTTTCCATTTTGAAATTATATTTGTTTCAAAGTTTTATGTTATATAATCTAAAATAAAAAAGGAAAATTGGAACAAAATATTTCAATTATATCTAAGTGAAATCTTTTTATCACCCCTATATATATAAAAAAAAAAAAATCCCCTCTCACCCCTATCGGTGGTATGTGTCTTCCTCAACCTCGGGTCCTCTACCAGAGGCCTGGGAGTTTGAGGGTTCTGTGCAGTATCATTAGCTGTTCCTAGCACTGCATGCCTTCTGACAAAGGCTCTGAATGTTGTTCCGGATCTGTTGGAGACCACCACCAGCTTAGGAGTCACAGCCCGAGTAGCTCCTACTACCACTGGGAACCACTTTGGCGCTTCACTATTCCCACATCCTGTCTAGTTCCTACTTAGCAGTGCCTGGTACTTCTCACATGCTTCTATATGTTACTTCCTGATGATGGCTGTACTGGCATCTGCTATATCTTAGCACCACCGCTGTCTTCTAGTGCTTGTTCTATTACCAGCGATTGCTGTTGAGTTGGCGGTGCCTGCTGTCCATCTGGATCTGAGAGTCCCACAGCATCTTAGCCGCTATGCTATCTTCACACTTTGGTGGAATCTCCATCATGGTCTTGAGGTAATCAAGCCCATAAGCTGTGACGATGTTCCTGTACACATGTCAGCCACTTGGTTATGTGCGTGTCAGTGTAATGCCGTTCCTCGCCTGACATGCTTACATCTCGACTATGTTGTTGGACTGTCTGTGAGGCCTCTCTGCAACAGTCTGCACTCTGGGATCTTCTCTAAGTAGTGGTCAGACCCCATCTATAATGGATCTGGTGCCGATGTCACCTGTAGCCTGGCTGTGCATATAGATCAGTCCTCAGTGGCTTCTTTTAGTCCAGCCCTTTCATCACTCGTAGGATTTCCCACTGTAGCCACTCGGCTAATCTGTTGATGAGTACAGCGCATCAGGGTCTTGTCTGCATGGCACTTCTTCTGACTTGGTCTTCCTCCACATGTCGCTGCTGCCATCAGGCATTCTATTCAGCAGCTCATCTTGGGCATCTACTGATGTACTCGGATGTTCCGGGGTTCATCCCGACAGTGCTTGACGCTCACGATATCAAGCCCTGCCGCCTTCTTTCCGCTGTATATCAGTCTCTGGGTGTGGACTTGGGGTGGAAACCTCCGTGCATGTTGATGGAGCTCTGGGTCTTGCACATTCGCACTTCCATGTCCTCTTTGCCAGCTCACTAAACGGCAGGGTATCGTGATGACTGCAGGCGTAATCCTGTTGAGGCATGATCTTTCTTCCACTGAGCTGCTCTTCCAGGACCTGCCTCTTATCCTGGCGATGCTTGGATGGTTGGCCTTTCCTGCCTCCCACTGGGTTTCCATTGACTACGTGGACCCCACGGCTCACTCGTAGCTGGTCTGTAGTCCTGCTAGTGGGCCCTGCTAGTTCCACCCCCCATCATCTTGACTACCTCCCTCTCGTCATACCACCGCCATCACTGTCATCCAAAGCACATCCCGGATCCTCACGTAGATCGTGTCAGTCGGACTGCGATGTCGATGTTCTCGTCATCTTAATACAGCTCTGATGTCATCTTCACACATTATGAGAGGCTGCCATAGTAGTTCCATCCTGAACATGTACCGTATCCAGTCCTTTATATCTGCTGAGGGTTTAAGCCTATGCAAACACACGCGGGCAGTGATCACCTTGGTACAATGCCGCACTTGATGGCCACCTTGTGCAAGCTGCTTGAGTTGACTTTCCAGTGGTGTCTTCCATAGTCCCATTCGAGTTCTTGCAGGCAGGCCCTTAGTGTCCTGTGACTTGTATTGCGCCGAACATTCAGATCCAGGTTGTGGCATTGAGTCACTAGCTTTCCTGAGTCATCCAGGCTGGCTCAGATTCGTACTGTCAAGCCTGAGTCTGTGGGCGGACTGCTCATCTATGAGCAAGTGGTGTTTTGAGCTCTGGTTGTTCCCAATTGCCCTTTTCTGAGCTGTGCTACTAGTCCTAGGCCAATGGTCCTGTAGCATGGCGGCTATCATGGCCTGATGGACTTTTCCATGTTTGTTGGGGAGGAGGTTATTGCCGGTAGTTGGATCGGTCGTTCCCTGTAGGTGTCTTATGATCACGCACGTGCCTTACTTGTGTTAGCCTGTTGGGTCGGGAGCCCTGCTGCTAGCAGCTGGTTCATTCTGTGCTGTCTAGGTAGTTTCATCCTGCTGTAGTTTCTTTAGCCAGTAGGTTGGAATCATGTCTAGTCCGTGTGTTCCAGCCTTCATGTTCTTGACTGCTGTGATGTCTTCTACGTTGAAGTGCTGTTCTTTCTGGGAGATGCGTGCTCTGTTCTTCGAGGTCTGCATCGTTGCATCTGGTTTCATGAGTCTTGCTCTTTTCTCCATATGTCCCAGTACTGTTCAGTTCTTGCTAGGTGGCTCTGCTGTTACTGTGTTGTTGGCACTGCAGTTGGGAACACCTTGGATGGTTCTTGGAGAACAGGCATTTACGCTTTTGGCCTCTGCTGCTTAGTGTATCTCCGTATACTGGTTAGCCAGTGCTGTAGCCTTTGTTGCAGTCTCTAGGGCTTCAGATGGAGTAGGCCCTTGTATTCTTTTAGCCGAGTCTTACCTTACATCTCTTACAACCCTTCTGTAGTTCCACCAGCTGACTAACTTCTCTCCGAGTCTCCTTGATCTTATCCTCCAACCTTATTTTCCAGGGTGGGTACATACTGTTGTATGTATGTTGTATATATATATTCTAAAAACATTATCAACAGTTTGTGTAAGTTGGATAGTGTCTTGGCCATAGTGCATCTTACCACAGCAGTAATATTTAGCCTCAAGAACTCAGAATTTTTCCAGGTGTAGGGAAAACAGGATGTATTAAGAGAATCCATTTCCTCCAGTAGCATGGCATGTGTGTGGATGGTCTTTCTTCTCTCTCCATCCCATTTTTCCTTTTGTCTTAGAGCAAGAATGATGCAAAGATCCCAGACTAGGAGCCTGCACTGAGAATTACAACATACTAAACACTCAATGATGAAAAAAATTAAGTTGCATTGCTGTGTAGCGGATTGCGATCTAGTGAAATGTAATCTGGACCCTGTTACCATAGACAATACAGTTGGCATCTGGGTTTGACATTAGCAAGATGCTTAATTTAATCTGAGAGACAGGCTAAAGAAGAGAATGACTTAGCATTAACTGTGTATCACAGTATGTTAAGACAACGCCCCAGATGACTTTCTTTGAATTTTATTCTTTGTTTTTAATGTTGGGAGTGTACAGAGATGAACTGATTACATAAAAAAGTAATTGGATTAGCTGATCCTGTTATCAGTATTTCCTGAAGTTGTCTTTGTGCCATGTTTTCCACTGTTTGAGTTTGAAAGATTTTTTTTTTTTTTTTGGCATTACACTTTATAGCTGATTCATGTGTTTTGAGTTAGGGGAACAAGGGTTATTGATTGCTGGGGTTGCTTCAAACTGAGAGTACCCTGGTGAGCCACAAGTATTTGATGTTTGTGATCAGCACCTCTATGAACAAGACTGTGAAACTCCTTGGATCTGCATAGCCATACCACTCAACTGGGGCAATGTGATACACAGCCCCTCAGAATGACTGGCAATATGGGACACTAAACCTCATAATGCCCCCCATTGTTTCTTGCTGTCCCCTTTTTTCCTCTGTATTCCTTTTTTTTTTTAATTCCCTTCTCTCCACAGTTTCCCCTCTTTCCCTTACTGTCACACTCTATCTCCTTTCATCTATCCAGCTCCACTTCCCTCGAGTCTCTCACTTTGCACTCCATTCCACTGTGCGACTGCCCCACACTGCTGAGAGGTGGAAAAAAAATCAGATTATCCTCAGATGTCTCAGAAGTAGGTAATATTTGTCACCGCTTCTGCTAGTAGTAACAGTTAAGAGCCCCACTCTCTAAAACCTGAGGAATTATTTTCAGCTTCAGAGAGGCTCTGTGCTTTGTAAATAGATGAAAAATTGAATGTCGGACGATATGCCGGAGAGTTGAGTGTCCAGTCGATTCCAGTAAAAAATTCATCAAGTATCCATAGTTAACACAGGATGATATTGTAAATTGTTGTTTCTGCTAGTATACCGAGGACTTTAATAAAGATTTGTAAAAAATTTTATGGATACAATGCAGTCCTTGAAACTAGTGTAAATATAAGGAACTACTACAATATCTCTGAGACCACTGGAGGAAAATGTTCATTTTTAACAGCCCACAACATACACAGATTTGTAATCCTAAACTATATTGTTTGACAGAAGAATAAAATGTGCCTGATTTATTTTAATTGTAAAACGGTGCAGATATTGCAAGTGTATTGCATTTCAGTTTTGTTTTGGCTGTTCTTAATGATGTATTGTAGTCACAAAACAAAAATCCCTTTATTAACTCTCTCTTCATTACAGAGACAGATAAAAAGTTCACCAAGCCAAAACTACCATAAAATAGTCTTTTTGATCTTCTATGACAGGCGACCACTAGCATTGCAGGACCTGGTCTAAAGATACAGGCCTTCACCTCGTTCCTTCAATGCTCTTACTTTCAGACTGCTTCAGCCTGTTTTCTAAAAGTTTTTCTAAACTCCCCTTTGTTACTTTTATCCCATTTGCAATCTCATTGTAGTTAACACTGAGATAGCACTTCCATATTAAATCCCTATTTTCAGTTGTTTCGAATGGTTGCAGTTTCTTCTGCTTTTCTCAGCCTACAACTGCTGCTGCTGCTTTTTTCCCTCCTTTACTGAAAATAATTTCCCCCATTTTTGACTTTTTGAATGAGAAAAACTGTAATAAATCTTGAGACTGTTTGTTTCTGTATGCTTAGATAATTCATAACCAGTTTTCTTTTAAGCCTTTACTCCTGCTATCTTGCCTGCTCCTCAATGGAGAATAGACCCATAGATTTTAAGATCAGAACGGACCATCATGACCCACCCACTCTTGTAATAGACGCCTAATCTCTGGCTGAGTTACTGAAGTCCATAAATCATGATTTGAAGACTTCAAGTTATAGTGAATCCACCATTTATACTAGTTTAAACCTGCAGGTGGCCCGTGCTCCATGCTGTAGAGGAAGGTGAAAAACCCAGGGCCTCTGCCAACCTGACCTAGGGGAAATTCCTTCCTGACCTCAAATATGGCAATCAGTTGGACCCTGAGCATGTGGGCAAGATGAACCGGCCAGACACCTGAGAAAGAATTCTCTGTAGTAACTCAAAGCCCTCCCCATCTAGTGTATCATTATGGGCCATTGGACGTATTTGCTGCTAGCAGTTACAGATCGGCTACATGCCATTTTCTGTGTGTACTACATGTCTTTCCTTACTATTTATAAGAAGGTAAAAGTCAAAACGTTATGGCATGATTTTCTGTTGCGTTCCGCCTTCTACAGTCATTTAGATCTGTGAAAATTTGGTACTGAATGCTATGAAAGCAGAATGATAGAGTTTTACACTCTTTTGACCTCTGGTGCAAATGACAGCATTAGGTGCAAAGTAAAGGTGAACCAGGCCCTCAAATGTAGTGTTTCACAATCCCTTCCCACGCATTTTGCACGAGTATAAATGACCGCACAATGTAAAAGGCAGGGGAGAATCAAGCCTCAACTATCTTGGTGCTGCCCTAGTTATGAAATGTAAACCATACTATTCATGTTTTGCTAGGATAGATTGCTATATACACTCTTTCCCAAAGGGAATGCAGATTAACATATTATCATTCATAACTAAATTTCATTCATTTTAATATATTCTGTGGGTCAGTATTGAACAGCACTCTCTGTAGGAAGGGTAAATTCTCCTAATTTCTTTGCTTTTCTTGCAGTGCTTCAATATAATGTAAAATAAGAGGAATAATACTTTCTTTCCATAAAAATGCTTAGTTCCATGTTTCATTATTACAAAAGGATTGTTTATCAGTGTGTGGGCTACAAATGGTACAACGGGGTGATTTTAAACAGACAGAAAGACACACACATAGAGAAATGTAACACTTAATAACATGTTTTCATTAGGAACAATTTGTAAGGGAAAAGTTATATTGCACTTATAAATATGTAACATTTTAAAGATTTCTCCCAAATAGTTCTCAAGTTATAAGTACCACGGCTACCTTTCAGGGCTGGCTCTAGGTTTTCTGTTGCCCCAAACAAAACAAAAAAAAAAGAAAAAGAAAAAAAACCTTTGGGAGTGCAACTACTGAAGCCAAAAAAAAAAAAAAGTGTCCAGAATGCCGCCCCTGAGATTGTGCAACCCCAAGCACGTGCTTGGTTTGCTAGTGCCTAGAGCTGGTCCTGGTAACTTTATTATCTATCTTGAGAATGCATTAAAAATAATATCAATCTTTCTTTAGGCTCTTGAGGCCATGCATCTCAGGCTTGAAATATCTAAATTCCCAAGTTCAAATGCCAGAAGGGTCAATTCCTCTTGCATCCTTCCTAAATTGGTACCTTGGATTCCATCCCCTTTATTGTGAGAACAGTTTCACATGAGATTTTAAAAAGTAAAGGTCGTGGCTGATCTGGGCACATTTATTGAACTTTCCAATGCACATTTTAATAGAGATGGGGTTTGCCCTTACCCAGTATTGTTCTATGTGTCATGCCTGGGGCTGGTCCTCGCATTACTTGCAAATCCTATTAAAGTGAATGGGAGTTGTGTGTGTGTGACTGATGAAATAGCTGAACCCCTGAAGTTATACACTCGGTGTTGTCTTTCCTCCCTGGAGGTGGCTGTATCAGAGAGAGAGAGAATGCATATAATTTGTAAATCTCTTTGAGATCCTTCAGGAGAAAAGGTGGTCTATCCATTTATTATGATGTTATCCTGTTTTACTTTTCATAATATATGGTGTTCCAAGAGTACCTCTAGTAAAATTGTAGTAATGTTTGTGTGCAGTTAAAGCCTCAGGATAAAACTACTCAGCTTCGCTTTGCTGTCTCCAAACAAATGCTTAGACTTATTTGACAGGTGCCTCATAATTCAAATAAATGTACCCTCAAGAGACTTCATACATTTATATTATGTGATCTTCCATGGAGGTCTCGTCCACATCTCTATATGAAAAACACGTTATGATAAGGTCTCCTTTCTTGTGCAGAAATCTAATCTTTGTATTATCATGGCATTTTCATAGTGAGGTCATCCAGTGCCTGATTGTTTATAGTTATTGCCCATTGCTTCTTAGATTGTATGCTCTGTATTAGCCATTTCTTCGTTTCTGAATCATGTTGAAAAAAGACTACACAACTGATCTCCGGCCGGGACATTCACGGCAAGAGATGTGTAACTTAGGAGCCCATTCCAATGAGCAAAAATTATAAATAAATGCTTGGTACAGTGCTAGCCACTTAGAACAATCCAAAATCTGTGAAAACTTGGTTACTCTGATATAGCCAGATGTCTGTTCTAAGATAAAAAACAAAACTAAACTAAAACAGTGTTATTTTTTTCCTTAAGTGGAAACTACGTATCCAGTTGCAGAATATTATGAACAAACTATGGGAACTTAAAAGGATCTGAAGTCATCATGGTGGTGTTTTTTGTGTTTACGTTTTAAATGATACTCCAAGTGACACAAAAGACATATATAGGTTTAGAGTCTAGCGTGTATGACTTGACTCTCTCATTGGGCAGTCATTTATACCAATTCAAAATGAATGCAGAATTGTATGTCAAATACTAACAAATCACTATGGTGGCATTTTGTAAACGGCTGCACAAGATGCAGGGTAATGGAGAATCAGACCTTTTACTTTTAAAATCCCAGGTAAATACTTTACTTTAAAGTAATAAATGTGTGCTTTAGAAAGTATCAGTCTTCATGGTAGCACTAATTCCTGGGATCACAAAGCCATGGCATGTGCAGGCAATGAGCCTGTGACATTACCACTAATCATGTGACATTACCACTAATCAATATGGGCACTCTGGTCTGCTTGCCAAAGACCTGCCAGCTATCCAGGAATTCTTAAACAGTAGACTTACCTGCCTTGTATGTGAGTTATTTCAGTGCAAGCCATAGAAAGTTCCACAAGTTATAACTATAAACTTGCATTGTGGGAGGAAAACTTTCATACGTGATTAAGGATATGTAGTAAAAACATATTGGTTTGTTTGTTATCCTAATACTAGGTTTGTTATCCTAATACTAAAACAGTTACTTTGATTTTAATTTACTATTACACGTTTTACAAGATGAACTTTTATTACATGTGCACGTTAACTGTGACACTAGAACTAGTATTTTGGGACCTTCCTGCTCTTCCATTGTAGGTCTGCTGGAAAGAGAAAAGTTTCATTAATGCCATGATATTTAAGGACGTCATGGTCTTTGGGGGGCAGTTAAGACCAGTAAGGGGTTGTGTCACCACCTGCCCTGTAATCCTAGGTGCCTCACGGTGTTTTGTGGCTGTAGCTCCTAACCTGGCTCCCTCACAAGCAGCCTACCAACATGCAGGTCACATCCTGATGTGATTGTATGTAGCTGCAGCGCTGGTCCGTTAGACTGACCCCAGCAACCTGTCAGCAACACACCAGTCACTCTCTGGCTTCCACCAACCAGCGAATAAATGATCCCAGTCCCAAATTTCCCCAAAACTGTGTACCCTGAACTGTCCAGCCCTCTCCTGGGCAGCTCAGAGAAATAATAAGGTTTGTTGTTCCTGTAAACTGGGGGTAAGTACACCCTTCCCTTTAAACACAGCACGGAGTTGGTTTATGACAAAACTGAAATAAATTTATTAACAAAATATACAAAGGATTATGTGAGTTCCAGTATAAGGAATGAAGAAAGAAAGAGTTACAAGTAAAAGAAAACAAAATACACTTCTAAAAGTCTAAAAATAATCTAGCAAGTATAGGCTTTGTTCAAGATAGTTTCTCACCAGTCAGTCTTCTTCCCAGCCATGGCTGACTTTAGATCAGTCAGGACATTCCACAAAAGTTCAGGATGCTGGCTTCCTTTGCCACCTTAGGTGAAAAATCTTTACCTAAGTTGGATTCTTACTTGTATTCATCTCCAGGTACTAGAATCCCCCTCCTCCCCCCCACACGCCCTTAGTTGAAGGACCACCTTTTTCAGCTTGCAAGAGCTCTAGCCTGTCGCATCTGTCTGATGGATACCAAAGATGGCTTCTGTCTTTGCTTATATCTTACAAAGTTCAGTAACTTCATTTCAAGAGGAAGGATGCCCCCATGCTGTTCTTCCATTCCTGTGGGCTTCCCAAAATACTGTATGATTTCTATGTAAATAGGGCTTCCATTTTTTCTGATTCCACCATGCTTAATTTACATAGGAGACAGGTAGATAGCTGCGACATTCCCTCCTGTCTGTGCAAACTTTAGAGCCTAATATCAGTCAGTACTGATAATTCCTTATATAGTGCCAATACATACATTTTGCAATGATATCAGTCACCAGTGTGTAATTAGCTTTCAAAAAAGACCTCACTCTATACATTTGTTAATACAGTAATATTGTATACAATCATATAATTTGGGTACTTATCATTTGAGGTTCTTCTCTCCTGCTGGGTGCAGATGCTATGCTGTCTTCTCCCACATTAATTAATACAAGGTTTGCCTCCACCTGTTGTTAACTTGATGAGTGTGTTTACATGATATGTAAATACATTTTCATTGTCTTTCAAAGTACTTGGAAGTAACTGCCAGGTGGGGAAAACACATTCCTTTGTCTGGGGCAGACCTGTTTACCAACCTTCCGGCATGTCTGGTTTAAATACGCTTTAGTAGTCATTCCAACATACGTCGTAACTCTTAATTCACACCAAACACATACATCACACAAGAATATTAATGATCAGTGTGTTATTAGTTTTCAAATGATACCTCACAACACGTATTTTATACAAAGATTATTACAACCACATGTGAGGCGTAAATACTGGTGTGCTTAGTGTTACAATGGGTTTAATCCATCTTGGGGGGTGGGATTTTTAATAAGAAGTGAAATGTTTTTACTCAGTTATAACTGTATAATAAAGGATTATAATAAAACTGAAATTGAGAAAATAGAAGGCAGTCACCCATAAAATATTACATTTAGAATTAAAATACACTGGTATGACTCTGTTGCCAGAGTATTTAACTGAGTTTGGTTATGGGAGGCATATTGGTCAGATCTTATACATTTTCAAAACTGATTAGGGTGATAGGAGTACCACTGTTTTGAGTGTCCAACTTGAGGAGGTTTTAAAGGATTTCAGAGGGTGAGTACATAGTACTTTCTGAACATCTGGACCACTTACGTATGTGCAGGGCTGGCTCCAGCTTTTCTGCCACCTCAAGTGGCAAAGAAAAAAAAAAGAAAAACCCAACTGATCTGCTGCTGAATTGCCACCGAAGAGGAAGACAGGGAGTGAAGGACCCACTGCCGAATTGCCACCGAAGACCGAAGCGGAGGGATTGAGCTGCCGCCGAAGACTGAAGCAGAGTGACTGAGTTGCCGCCAATGTGCTGCCACCGAAGAAAAAGACAGGGACTGAAGGACCCGCCACCAAATTGCCGCCAAAGACCCGGATGTGCAGCCCAAATAATGGATGGAGTGCCACCCCTTTCTATTGGCCGCCCCAAGCACCTGCTTCCTTCGCTGGTGCCTGGAGCTGGCCCTGAGTGTCTGAAATTGGGCACCAAGTCTCCCAAAATCACTGATCATTTTTGAAAAAGTAGACTCATAATACCAGGCTTAGCAGTATTATCGTCAGTTCATTGTCTGAGCATTTGAGTTTCCTGCATAGTTTTGTATTATCAGCAGCCAGTGGTGGCGTCGCTATTATGTCTTTTATGTGCAACTTTAAGAATATAAATTACAACTATAATCTCCACTCACATGAACTGAAGTTCTATGGATAAAAGCAACCAGATAACAGTATAGAATACACCAAGCACTAAAAAACCTGGTACAACTGCAAATAATTACCAAACGAGAGAGTGTGTGTGTGTGTGTTAGAAACTTCCTTTTTTAACCTTCTTTCCAATTAAGCAAAACCCTCAAATTCATTAGTTCTTTTATGTGTATGTGTGCACGTCCACGCACATACGCAAATTAGTCCATGTAACTCTGCCTATAACCTATGCTTTGTCTGCATCCATGTTCATCTTCATAATATAAATATCTTATATGGCAGAGAAAGGTTAGTTTTGTTTCTGATTTGCAAATAAATATTTTAAAATAAACGACGTGTAGATTAGGGACATTTAAGGCCAGTTGGTAGATTTATACAGAAGATATGTGAGTATAAAGGGAATGCTAAGTCTGAATATTTCAGGAGGTTTTTATACAGAACCTAATCCTCAAGTGGATGGAAGTGTATATACTTCTGACTATCAAAGGTGAATAAAATGACTTGGGAACTAAAGAAAACCCAGAGAATCCATTTCACAGCCTGAGTGCACACCTAAAAGTAACTCAATGTTATGTTGATATAACCACTGGCAATTCTTGATGTTCTTATTCTTCTGTAGCTTGTAATTGTGTGTCTTATTGCCTTCAGCAGAGGAGTGAAAGCACATTGTAAAACGTATGCCATTCCTTCTGACTTATATTTTGCTGCTCTTTAAGAATAGGGATACAAATATTTGAATGCCTCTAGAAACAAGAGTTCCTTTTTCATAAGAAATATATGTGTAACAAATATGTTTGACTAAGCAAAGTATGATTATTCAAAACCAATTTCACTATATATGGTACACTATTACCACCTGTGTTTCTCATTTTCCCACTACACTTTTGGTAATGCACATTTAGACCTGTTTTAAGGTCTGTTTCATTATATAATCTAAAGTAAGCTCCTGATATTTAGAAATTCACAGTGTACATGCTGATCATCTATGACAGACTTGCTGATTTGCCTCATATGAATTAACCTTGTTAAGAAAGAGGGTCATGTAATGCAATATTGGATATGAATAACTGATAAATGGGAAGCATGGTGCAGCTGCAGATTTTGCCTTTCACAGCAGTATTGCATTTTATATTTCCACTTTGTTTATAAACTGTAAAATACACATTGAATATTTATGCTTAGATAAACCTCAGCTGTATTTTCTAATATAAAACAACATATTTTCTGGCAGGTGTAATATTGTGCAAGCAAATACTTTTCAAAGTGATTATCTGACATGGAATTACCAACATTTTCTTACTGCTGGGTGGGGCAGTAAACAAACTGGAGAGGATGGAATGGATAGTCTAACCCTTCCTCCATTACAATTCCCAACATAATTACATGAACCAACATTTTCTCAGTTGTTATCTCCTCCCCCTTTCTTTCTTCCAGCTGACAGCAGTAAGAAATGTGAGCCTAGTATAACTATACAAACCACCACCTTGTATAGCAGCATTGCTATGTAGTAGGGGTGTAGAAGGAATTCATCCCTTTGCCAAGGGTTAGCACAAGATCTGTGTGTCACTTAAGTGCCATTAAAGCTGTACTTTGAGGTTTTAAGTGCTGCAGAGGCCTTCTGCTGGCCCTTTGCATAATCACAGAATCATAGAAATGGAGGGCTTGAGGAGGGCTTAAGGGGGTCATGAGAAGTCAAGTCCAGCCTCCGGCACTAAGGCAGGACCAAATAAACCTAAACCATACCCACAGATAGGGATTCTACAACCTACTTTGGAAGTCTATTGTAGAGTTTAACTACTCTTATAGTTATAAAATTTTTCCTAATATCTAATCTAAATCTCTCTTGGTGAAGATTAAGCTGATTATTACTTCTCTTACTGGACATGGAGAACAATTGATCACAGTTGTCTTTATACCAGTTCTCCCAGTTTGACAGCTAGTCATTGATAATTAGTCTCTGAATACAGTCTTTCAAAAAGTTGTGTACTCACCTTAAAATAATTTCATCTAGACCACAGTTCCCTACTTTGCTTCTGAGAATGTCGTATGGGACTGTGTCAAAAGCCTTACTAAAATCAAGACTTGCATGTCTCCTGTTTCTCCACATAAGCTAGGCCAGTAACCCTGTCAAAGAAGGAAATTAGGTTAATTTGGCAAGATTTGTTCTTGACAAATCCATGCTGACTATTCCTTATAACCCTATTTTCCTCCAGGTGCTTACACATCGAATAATTTGTTCCAATATCTTTCTAGGTATCTAAATTAGGCTGAGTGGTCTATAATTCCCTGGGCCATCTCCCTTCCCATTTTTTAAGATAAGAACTATGTTTTCCCCCTTGCAGTCTTCTGGAACTCACCCATCCTCCAGGAGTTCTCAAAGATAATTGCTAACAGTTTCCAGATTGCTTTGGCTAATTCTGTAAATTCCCTAGCATGAATTTTCAGGCCTTGCTGACTTGAATATCTAACATATCAAAATATTGTTTAACCTGTTCTTTGCTGATTTTTGACTTCTGTTGCTCCCCCCTAGTTAATATTAATTGTATCGAGTATTGGTCACCATTAGCCTTTAAAGTGAAGATTGAAGCAAAATGAGCATTAAACACCTCAGTTTTCTTAATGTCAGGTATTAGCGCTCTTTACTCACTAAGTAGAGGACCTACAATTTTCTTTAATTTTCTCTTGCTCCTAATGTATTTAAAGGACCTCTCTTTACTGCTTTTGATGTTCCTTGACATAAAATTCAATGGTGAATTTCATTCTACTGTCTAGATTATTGCACATTTTGTATAACTGCACAGGAGAGCAAGAGAGCTCAAATCAACCCCTTACTCCCTTCTGGTAGTTACCCATGCTGTGGGTAGCTGGATGAAGGGGGATAGCAACTTCTAGGGGATTACTACATCCTCCATCGTTCCCACATGTGGGGACTTCTACATTCCTGCCTTCTCCTGTGTGGGGGTCAAAAATGCATGGAGTCTCACTTCACTCTCATCTCAACCCCCTTCAGTATGCCACCATGCAGAGAGGTGTACGCTGCACCAGGCCATGGATGGGCACCGGGTATGTACTCCCCTGGATGAAGGAAGGAAATGGAAAGCAGATTGTGACATAGACACTCTAAGGGCTTGGCTACACTGGAGAGTTGCAGTGCTGGTGATGGGTTTACAGCGCTGCAACTCACTCTGTGTCCACACTTGCAAAGCACAGCCAGCACTGCAACTCTCTGTCTGCAGCGCTGGCTGTACACCTGGTCTGCTTGGGGTGTAGCGATTCCAGCGCTGGTGATGCAGTGCTGCTCATCAAGTGTGGCCACCAAAAGTGCTTTTATTGGCCTCCCGGGTATTAAGAGGTATCCCAGAATTCCTGTTCACAACAAACCGGAAGAATGGCTGAACTACGAGCTCCCGACTACTTATCTAAAACAAACACAGGCTGCTCTTTGCTCAGGAGTGAGCGAGCGGAGGCAGGGGAATTGCTGGTAATGTTCACAGCTGTTTGCTTGAGGGACGGGGAGTCATGTTGAGCAGCTGTTATTGGTCTGAAGGCTATGTAGGAGAGCATAATTTGCATTTAGTGAATAAGAGGGTGGGGTCAAAACTTTTAAAATGATTGAAGGTAGGTGCTGTGTATCTTCCAGTCCTTAGAACTTGCAAGGCAGGGAGCTGAGAACAGTGTCAGCTCCAAAAATCCACTCTCTCTGTCTCCCCCACGCTCCCTGTCACACTCCACCCCACCCCCGTTTTGAAAAGCACGTTGCAGCCACTTGAACACTGGGATAGCTGCCCACAATGCACCACTCCCAACAGCACTGCAAATGCTGCAAATGTGGCCACGCTGCAGTGCTTTCCCTACACAGCTGTACGAAGACAGCTGTAACTGCCAGCACTGTACAAATGTAAGTGTAGCCATACCCTAAGTCACAATCTGCTTCTTAGGCTGCTCCTGGGGCAGCACAGCTATGGCTCATAAAAGGGACATCATTAGTCTAGTAGCGTTAATCAGAGATGCACATTTAGGAGTCTGATAACAAGATGGGAAAAGCAAAATCCAGGAAAGTGAAATTCATGACTTTTATTGCCTTTCAAATTAACTGTGTGGTTTAAGAATATGTGCTGATTTTGGAGATTGATTTATTAAATTTGCCCAATCATGGATAAAAGTGAATACAGCTGTGCATTATAGTACCTAGTTCTCAAAAAACAAACAAACCACACACACACCCCACAGGTGAAAATACATTGGGATTTTATACGTTGTTTTGTTTATTCCTGCTACTATATGCAGAGTTTTAGCCAAATTGAAAAGTGTCAGAATTTTAAGCAGCAGTTTCAGTGGAGGTGTCGTACTTGATAAAATACATTAATTTGTCTTGAATTCTTCAATACACTGAACAGTGATGGAAATTTGCATATCTTTGTGCCATGCAGCAATTTCTTTGGCTTAAAATTGTGAATTTTAAAATTTTACATGTTTGTCATGGAGTTGTGAAGTAGCTGTGACAGAACAATTTTTCTTGGGCAATCCTGGGCTAGCTGATTAAGGAAGTGGCTCCCCTATTTGGGGTTTTGTGTCTTTGGCCTGGTCTACACTGGAGGGGGGGGAAATCGACTTAAGATATGCAACTTCAGCTACAAGAATAGCGTAGCTAAAGTCGTCATACCTTAGTTTCACTTACTTCACGTCCTCACGGCACTGGGTCAATTGCCCCGGCTCCCCCGTCAACTTTGCTTCCGCCTCTCACTAAGCTGGAGTTGAGCAGTCGAGGGGAGAGAGATTGAGGATTGATTTATCGCTTCTACATTACACACGATAAATTGATCCCCGATAGATCGATCGCTACCCGCCAGATCGGCGGGTAGCGTAGACGTATTCTTTAAGAAAGTGGCAATCCTGTAACATAAGAAAATTATAGAATTGTATAGACCAGGGGTCGGCAACCTTTCAGAAGCGGTGTGCCGAGTCTTCATTTATTCACTCTAATTTAAGGTTTTGCATGCCGGTAATACATTTTAATGTTTTTTAGAAGGTCTCTCTCTCTAAGTCTATATATTACATAACTAAACTAGTGTTGTATTGTAAAATAAACAGGATTTTCAAAATGTTTAACAAGCTTCATTTAAAATGAAATTAAAATGTTGATCTTACTCTGCCGGCTCGCTCAGCCTGCTGCTGGTCTGGGGTTCTGTTCACCTAGGCTGGCAGCGGGCTGAGCGGGGCCTGCGGCCGGGACCACGGCTGGCAAAGGTCTGTCAGCCAGAACCCCAGACCAGCAGTGGGCTGCGCAGGGCTGGTGGCCAGGATCCAGAGGGCTGGGGGCAGGGCTAGGGGCTGGGTATGTGAGGGGGTGTAGGTGTCAGGGCAGAGGGGGCACTGGGTATGGGTGGCCAGAGTCAGGGCTAGGGTTGCAGGTAGTGGGGGATGAAGGAGTCAAGTAGAGGGCTGAGTATGTATGAGGAAGGTACAGGGCTCAGGGCAGGGGCCTGGAGGGTGCAGGGCTCAGGGCAGAGGGTGTGGTGTGTTTGTGGGGGGGGTCTGGGATCAGGGCTCAGGGGAGAGTGCTAGGTGACTGCCCCCCTAAAAACTCTCAACCCCGCTGCTCCTTGTCCCCTGACTACTCCCTCCGGGGACCCCACCCCCTATCTAAGCCTCCCTGTTCCTTGTGCCCAGACTGGACTCTACCTCCTACGTGTCCCCTGACTGCCCCGACCCTCATCCACACCCCCATCCCCAGCCAGACCCCGCGGACTCCCATGCGTCCATCCAACAACTCCCTTGTCCCGCCCTGACAGGACCGCCCTGAAACTCCCGACCATCCAACCGCCCCCCCCACACTAGCACACACACCTCCTGCCTGCCCCAGACCCTCCTCCAACCCTGCTCTGACGCGCACCCCCAGAACTCATAACTCGTACAACCCCCAGCTCCTTGTTCCCTGTACCCCCCTACAGCGACGCTCCCCAGCTCCTACTCCCCCCCAGGACCTCTCCTTGCTCCTGAGCTCCCTGTGATCCTGACCCTATCCACCCCTGGCCCCCTCACAAACCCCGGGCTCCCCATAGAACCCATCCAACCCCCACCCTTAACCTCCCCGGGATCCCAACCCCATCCAATCAACCCTGCTCCCTGTCCCCTAACTGCCCCCACCCCTTATCCAACCCCCCACAGCCCTGGGCCCCTTACCATGAGGCTCCACCCAGAGCTAGACACGCTGCCCCGCGGGAGCACACAGCCCCGCCCCTTCAGTTGAGCGGCTCCAGGGGAGGGGAGAAGGTGGGGGAGGGGCCGGCAGCTTGCCGTGCGCACGGCTATGCTTCTGCTCCCTGCCCCCGCGGGGGAAGTGGAGGGCAGAGGAGAGCGCGCCACGGTGGGCAGGGCAGGGCAGGATTTTTAGTGGCATGCTGGAGTCCCGGCAGGCTCCAGTGTGCCATTAAAAATTGGCTCATGTGCCGTCTTTGGCATGTGTGCCATAGGTTCCCGACCCCTGCTATAGACTGTTGAGCAAAAATCATTGTAAGGTCTCAAAAGAAAAAAAAAACAAAAAAAAAAAACAAAAAAAAAAAACAAACACTTGTGAAATAAGCGTCTAATTTGTAATCTTGCATCTTGTAGCACATTCTGACTTGCAAAAAAGAAAAGAGGTGTGTTAAAAGTGCATCCTTGCTAGTGTTTTTTAGTTGAGATGCAAGCAGGAAAGTTACAGTATGAAAACCATCAAGGACAGTTGTTCCAGTGGTTAGGATATTGGGTTGGGGACCTGTGAGAACTAGGTTCAAGTCTCTGCTTTGTTATAAGCGTCTTGTGTAACCAAAGTCACTTTGTCTCTCTATGCATCAGTTCTCTACCTGTAAAGTGGTGATAATAGCACTTCCCTACCTCACAGAGACATTGTGAGATGTTCAAGTGCTGTAGTAATGGGTGTTTCATGGGGGCCTTAGATAAATACTGTGGGAGATTTTTGATATAACACTTACAAAAGTGACTAGTTCCCAATGATTGGGCGGAGGGTTGGGGAGAAATGATTGTAGGCTCCCTATCCAGACCTGAAACAGTTTTGTCTGCTGGAAGATTAGGTCAGGCAAAACTCTTTCCTTAAGAGCCTCACTACATCTCCCCTCTTCTTTTGTCACCTTTCCACAGCATATAACAGGGATCGGCAACCTTCGACACACGGCTCACCAGGGTGAGCCCCCTGGTGGACCAGGATGGTTTGTTTGCTTGCCGTGTTCGCAGGTTCAGCTGATCGCGGTTCCAACTGGCCGTGGCTCGCTGCTCCAGGCCAATGGGGGCTGCGGGAAGTGGTGCAGGCCGAGGGATATGCTGGCCGCTGTTTCCAGCGGCCTCCATTGGCCTGGAACGGTGAACCGTGGGATCCGCGATCGGCCGAACCTGCAGATGCAGCAGGTAAACAAACTGGCCCAGCCCACCAAGGGCCTTCCCCCCCATGAGCCGCATGCCAAAGATTGCCGATCTTTGTCCAAATATACGAGCCACCTTGTTATCTATTCTCAACCACACTCTTGGATTGGGACTAGGAATGTGGAGCTAGTTCACATCAGGAGCTCAGTTTGGGGGCACAAGAATAACTGGTGAAAAGCCAGGTGCCCTACCCTTCAGTTAGCAGTAATGCCATAGGGCAGGAAGCTGTGTGTTCCGGCACACAACAGATGGACTGAGAATGGGTAAAGACTTGATACATTTGATGGAAGGATGAAAGAGAGATCTGTAGTTTTGGGGGGGCATGGGTGAGCGAAAAGGAGTTCTAAAGGCATACTCATCTTCATTACCTCAGGACTGAATGGTACTGCGAGTTACACACTGTATTTAAAAAAAATAAAGTTAACATTAAAATTGTATAATACACAGGTTGAGAAAAGTGTCTGTACATCTGGGTAGGGTTATTATATGTAACTATTTGCTGTAAGTGTTTGTTCATTACAATTCAAGGGCATTAAGTGAAACAAGTTCCATGCGACTGGTTAGGTTTTGAGCATTAGAAGTATCAGAAAGAAAATACAATGATTTTACATATCTGAAAGGGCTGTATGAAATGAAAAAAATAAATATGAGTTTTAATGTTTCTTGGCTTTAGAACTCACTGATTTTTTGTAATGAATAAATAATCTCATTTTCTACTCCCAGAGGCCACATTTCTCAGAACACCTGTTTAATACAAGCTTTATACTGGTTGCACATATACTTAAATATCTATAATTTTATCTGCCAGGTCTAGTAAATATTCATGATAATCATGGGGACTCTTTCCACTTTGAAGGGAAAATAATTTCCCTTCACAAATAAAATGCACTTCTCAAATACTCTCAGATCTCATGTACAGTAACAGCACCCATATAATGAAGGAAATACTTAAATGTATATTTGAAGACTTAGATGACACTTTTTATATCATTACTGTGATCATTGAGAGGGAAAACTCAGTAAGTATGTTTTGCTCCTGTGTGTATAGTATGTCCTTTGCAGAGACAAAATCATATTACAGTAAGTTTGATGTTTTTAAACTGAAATTTTTTGGGGGAGGGCAGGATATTTGGCAGAGAGGACATTCAAAAAGTGTGGAAAATAGAGTTTAAATTATACATCCTCATATACATACATATAATAATTCCACATATACAGTACTACGATGTGAATAGTACCTCTAGCTGAGGGTTATGGATTTCCTTGACTCCCGTCATTCTGGTTTCAGACTCAGCTATGGGACAAGGAAGTGTTGTTAGCACTGGTCCATGCTCTCTTTGCAGTAGATTGCATCCATGCTGATTGTATTAGATCTGTCAGCAGCCTCTGATACCATTGATTACAAGGTGTTGTTGACCTGACAATGGCCCTCTAGCAGTCCACGCATTAACCCCTTGAGTGCCTTGACTCCTTTCTAGTATGAGGAATACAGCAGATATTTTTGTGCAGTTACTAAAACATTGGAATAAATTACAGCTTGGATAAGGGCTACCTGATAGGTCACACTTAATACCTTTGCCTCATCCAGATTATTAGATGGGAGGGACATCAGCAGCACTGGCAGTATAATTTCAACAGCCTTGCCAGAAAGTGTGCAGATCTTATTTGTGGCACAAGTTCTCTGTTTAGGAATCTTGCTTGATCCCTGTCTACTAATGGGGAGCTGGATGGCACCTACAGCAAACAGTGCATCATTCCAGATTAGGGTGACCAGACAGCAAGTGTGAAAAATCGGGATGGGGGTAGATGGTAATAGGCTTCTATACAAGAAAAAGCCTCAAAAATTGGGACTGTCCCTATAAAAATCGGGACATGTGGTCATCCTATTCCAGATTAATTTAGTAAGGGGGGACAAGTGCAATTATTTTTGTGAGATGCTGAATTTACTACAGTGATTCATGCTTCTGTCCCCTCAGAGTTAATTACCACAATGATCTCTCTGAGCCTGATCCAAAGCCCAGTGATGCTAATTGAAAGCTAATCATTGTCTTAATGGGCTTTCGATCAAGCCCTTATGTGAGGCAACATCTTGAGGTCTCCTGGAATTGTGAGATAACAAGAAAGCAATTGCATTCTGCATTAAGTGGAATAACACAAGTGGTCCATGAATTGTACTGGCTCCTCTTGGCTTCCATGTGGAGCTCAAGGTATTAGTTTTGAATAAGGCCATCTGCAGTTGGGGATTTTGCTTTCCTGATCCTGTACTATTTTGTGACAGCTGAAATTGCCAGTTATGCTGAAACTGGACTTTTCCCTTAAAGTTTCTTCAATTTAGGAATTAGCTCCACTCAAACCTTGATCTGCTAAAACTATTTTGTTCAGGAGTTTGGGGAGAAGTGTGGATGGTGGTCATGGATTGGGTCTCAGGGCTGATAAAGGTAAAATACTGGCTGTGTAAGGCAGTTGATTTTATTTATGCTAGTGCAATTTGTAATACTGTGAATTTATCATTTAGATTGTAAACTCTTCAGAGGAGAGACCATCTACAACTCTGTTTGTACAGTGCCTACCATAATAAGGCCTGATTCTTGGTTGGTCCTTACACACTGCTCTTATAAACTTGATCATTAAATACATTTTATATTCTATATTTTTCTAGAACATCTTTATAGAGAGACATACGAGTATATTTTATATGCATTTATACAAATACATTTGGTTCATAGCTACAGTAGATAGTTTTAATAATATTTTTAAGTTAATACATAAATATTTACAACCTTAATTTTATTCTTAAGTCTTTTTGTTGCTGTTTTGTTTAGGAATTATCAAAGGTTTTTGCATTGTGTAGACTCAGATGACCTCTTAGGGTGAAATAGACAATATTAATGCACAAAATATTACTAGCATATTTTCATATTATTCTGGAAGCAAACATGTTAAAAGATCATCTTGCCTGCTACCCCATCATATGCCCAGCCAGCTCTAGTTTCCCCTCACTCTGCACCACTGGAGTAATCACACACAGCACAACTGGACTCCCTAAATAAAATCTCCCTGTAACAGGTTGGGACTCACCAGCTGGGGCCTCTCTACCCCAGCCCCCTTCTCTCTAGGGGCCTCAGCCTGCACTACCCCTTCCTGGCAGCTAGTCCCAGACTGAGCCTTGGTTTCTGACACTCCCCCTTTCTGCCTCAGGGGGCAATGCCTCTGTATATGGCCCTTGGTGTGGCAGTGGAAGCACCCTCGGCGTCTTCCTCCTGCCACGGCCCTAGTCCTGCTTGTGGAGGCCCTAGCCCTTCCTTCTGGGCTGGCCCGGGCCTTGGGATCCCTGTAGGGGCACTCTCTCCTTAGGTGTCCCTGATCCCCACAGACCCAACAAGCTGGGGGCCCCCCGTTACCTTCACATGGGGAGCCTTGTCTGGGTGGGGCCTCTCTGCCCTCTCCCAGCAGGGACACTCCCTCCTGAAGTGGCCCTTTCGCCCACAGGCGTAACATTTCTTAGAGCCAGGCCCTGGCCTCCTGCCCTGGGCGCCTGGTCTCTTATATGGTCTGGGTGCCCACCCCCGCAGCAGCCAGAGCACCTCACTCTGCTGCTCGGCAAGCCGAGCCACCCAGGCCCTCCAGTAAAAGTCTCATTTCTCCACCATCTCTGAGTCTTTCAGTCTGGCACAATCTGCCTAGTCCTTGCTTTTGCCCCTTCTATCAGGGACAGACTGCTCGTGCCCGCCTTCTCCACCACGTGTAACGGGTTTGGGACTCACCAGCTGGCGCCTCCTACTGGTGACTCTGGGAATTAGCTCTGTCCAGTGAAGCGCTCCCTCCTGGTGATGTCCCATCTGTAGTTCTGCCCTCTGTTGCTGTCTCTGGACCTGCATTGCTCGCTGCTTGGAGGCGTCCTCTTCAATCCCACTGCCCTCCGGCAGTGTCCCTTAGTCCATCTGGACCCCCTTCCGGGGGTCAATCGTCAGCAGTCCCACTCCAGCCTTCAGGTGTAACCACTCACCCTCAAAGTCTAATCCCTTTCAGCAGGGATCTGGCGTGGTCTATAATGACCGCTCCCTACTGCCAGTGGCTGGATGTACTGCAAAGTGGAAGGCTGGGGGGAGACCCCAGCCCACCCTCTACTCTGGGTCCCGGCCCAGGGACCCTCTAGCATTAGCCTCACCGTCCTCCTCCTTTTCCTCTTCAGCCTGTTTCCCTGGGCCGCTTTCCCTACGGCCCCTTGCACCCGCTAGGCCCTTCCCCTCAGGGCCTGTAGCCTGGTGGCTAGGGGCTAGAGCCTTCTAGCCTCCCTGAGCCTGCCCAGCACTGCACTGTCCGTGGTGCTAATCTTCCCCCCTCCCCCACTTGGAGACTGACCTTCTCCCTTAGAAAGCCTGGGACAGACTGACTGCTCCTGCTCTGGGCAGCCTTTATATATCTCTAAGCCTGGCCCTGATTGGCTGTCTACAATCTGGGCCCTGATTGGCTCACAACAAGCCCTTTTCCAATTGGCGCCTGGGCTGCGCAGGCTCCCTGGCCTGTCCCAGCCCATTCTCACAGGGAGTGGGGCAATCCGCCCCACTACACCCCTCTTTTCACTTCTAATTTATTACTATGCAAGTTATATTCCAATATTTGCATAGGATTCCATCTCCCATCCATCTCCAGCCTCAGGTGTTTTCCCCATGTTACAGGGAAAAATAGGGATCACACAGGCCTTCAACCTGACTATTCTACCTATTCTGCCTGCAGGAGTTCTCTATAGCGGCCACTAAGGTCTGTGAATAGTCCTTTTTACCACTCTTAGCTGCAGAGGTCTACACCTGTTTCAGACATTTCTTGGCCTTCTCACTAGCTTCTGGCCACTTGGGATATGTCTGCACTGCAATAAAACACTTGTATCTGGCCCATGTCAGCTGACTGAGGGTCACAGAGTTCAAACCGTGGGGCTATAAAATTGTAGTGTAGGAGTCCCAGACACTCACAAGAAGGGGGAGGGCCCCAGATCCTTGGCTCTAGCCCAAGCCCAGATGTCTGCGCTGCAGTTTTATAACCCCTAAACCTGAGTCTCACGAGTCCAAGTGAGCTGACACAGGCCAGACATGGGTGTTTTATTGCAGTGTAGACATATCCTCAAGCTCCCTCAGCAGGTCCTTACCACAACTGACCAAACAGCTACACTGTTTCCCTTTAGGTCTCCTAGTGGAGACAATTGTTCCTCTTCTCCAAGATCTGCCTTTTATTTCCTGTCTATTCTTCCAGCAGGCATTGCTGTCTGCCACATGATCAGTCACATGTTCCATAAAAACAACCAGAAATGGAATGCTTTACCTTACGGGAAATGAAACATCATAACAGGAGTTAATGGCAATGCTGGTCCCTTAAAGGGCCAGCGTCTTGTTATAGTAAGATAATATGGTTTGTTCCTATTCTTTATTACTCATTATTGTATAGTGCATTCATTCAGTAAAATGTTGATTTACAAATAGAAGTCCCAGCTCTGCAGCCCGTATGTGCTCATATCGCCATGAAAGTTAAGAGTTTTCATGAGCACAACAGCTGCATGATTTGGCCCAGAATTTTTTGTTACATCACAGTTTTAAAAAAAATTAAACCATGATCTGAACTTGATGTATGAAAAGAGTTTCACCTTCTCAGATTATATACACAGAGAGAGAGAGAGAGAGAGAGTAATAATTTTATCCTGCCATAACATTGGTTCTATTGAAAGTATAGCGATGACAATCAAAGCTGTATTAAGATTAAACACTTGTTAATTATCTATTGTGAACACTCGTCATGTCCTCAGAAGGAACCGTATGTAAGGATGCCCACTTTCCTCATCCCAGTGTTGCTTGGGAGTCTTTTTCTTGGACATTTCTGGGAACAGTGGGAATCTCCATCCACTTCCGGCTTCACTGTCTTACTCTCAAGGTTCTGAAGTGTGAGAACTGTGCTTCTGACCGAGAGTAGGATGCAGCTTCCTTCAGACCCTGCACCAGTCAGAGAAGGAAGAACAGAAATATTTGCACTCACATAACTAAAAATAGAACTGGGTTCTATGGACCCAATTCTCCAAAGGCCATTGATATCAGTCAGTCTTTATGAGACTCTGACTTCAATGGGCTTTGGATCAGGGTCTTCAGTCCTGGGATCATGAATGATAAGCAATCAAAGGAGATAAGTTTAAAAGTAAGAAATCATTTAAACTTGAACACATTCAGAATACAGAAAACCCTATGCACAGAAGAATTGAACCCAGCTAACTCTCTCATGAAAGACGACACAAAATGATATGTAGACATACCAAGAGAGAATGAAAAGCTAGTGATTGTTGGAAAGGAACATTTGGAAAGGAGTTTCTGCACCAGAGAACATGAGATCATGTGATGCAAAGGATCTGAAGTTGTTTCATAAAGCTGAACATGTATTTCTATTTTAGTATGTACTCTTCTATACATACTCAGCTTTATCAAGTATGTCCTTCTTTCACTTACCACTCTTGTTCCTGTGGAATGATACATTTAACAGTTGAGGATGCTTGGCTCTAAAATTTATTGACAGTGGACTGCTCCTACTGTACTTGAGAAATGTGTTGTATATTGTTCTGTCCATGTTTTTGCTGTATGTGTTGGGTATTAAAAGGCACCAGTATCAGTTAGTAAATATAATAATTGTACTGGTGAACATTAATGCCACTGAGCACCAAACTTTAGTCATCAGGAAGTTTATAGAGGCGTACTGAAAATTTATAAAAAAAAAAAAGAGAGAGAGGGAGAAGAAAAGAAAGTGAATCTGTTTAAACCGGTACCTTTCAGCTATTCAATAAGGCGAAAAGAAGGATTGATGTGCTTATGCACATGTTGTTGCTTCAACTGAGGGGAAGAATAGGAATATCTTGTAAGCATGATAAAAATAACCTAGTTTCTGTCCTTGTTGCAGAAAAGTATAATTTTGTAAGTAAAATACATCTTATGAAAACTAAGGGAACATCTCTTAGTGGACGATGGAACTCCTATAAAATAGGCAGAGTGTTGCCAAGCCAGCAAATTATGAGACTTACTGAGCTACAGAATTGTGTGAAAGAACTGTATAGAAATAGTTGAAGAAATCAGGAGGGTGTAAAGCCTGAGAAGTTGCAAAATTGTTTAAGGAGCAAAATACTGCTAATATCAGTTCAAAAACTGTGAGGAAAGTGATAAGGAGAAAGAAATTGAATGTGAGACTAGCCTGTTGAAACTAACACTAAGTACAAAGCAATTTAATTAAAATTTACTCGAGTAATGTGGGACATGGTGAAAATTATGGAACAAAGTTTTATTGTCTTATGAAATATCAATATACATGTAAAACACTGTTGGAAAAGTTTCCATATGGAAAGGGGATGGAAAAGTCCTAAAAGAAAGATGATTGGGTCCATGCTGTTAAGCATGGTGGAGATAATGTTGTAACATAGATCTATATCTCTTTTGAAAGTGTTGGCAAGCTGTGTTTCCTGATGCATTTCCATGTATAGCACTGACTCTGGAGCTGGAGCTACAGGCACCAACATTCCAGTGTGCTGGGCAGCGGGAGGGAGAGGGCTCACTGCTCAAACCCTGGCTCTGCCAAAGGCCCTGCCCCCCACTCCACCCCTTCCCGCCCCCTCCCCTGAGCCTGCCATGCCCTTGCTCCTCCCCCTTCCCCCAGAGCCTCCTGCACACCATGAAACTGCTGACCAGGAGGTGTGGGAAGGAAGGGGGAGGCGCTGATTGGAGGGACAGCCAGTGGGCGGGAGGTGCTAGGAGCAAGGGCCAGGAGTGGAGCTGATGGGGGCACTGCTGACGTATTACTGTGTCTTTGGCAATATACATTGGTAAATTCTGGCTCCTTCTCAGGCTCAGGTTGGCCACCCCTGCACTAAGAGGTGAGTGCAGTGCTTTCTGCTCCCCGCCTCCAATAACCTGGTGTAGAGAGAGATGTTCGATCCCAAGAGGCCCATTATCCCTTGGTGATGGCTCAGTTTCCGAACTGACAGCTGGTTCCCATCTCTCTTCAGACCACTTGCCTGTTCCTCAGCTAAATAACAACTTGAGAAATTCTGACCTCCCAGGTTTAGATGTCCAGGAAGGCAGCAAGGGAGTGAGCAGCGGCAGCAGCACAACCTAGAGAGGGGCAGCTGCATAAGAGGGGGCCCCTCTCAAGATTTACTTAGTACGTGCAGACACAGAGTCAAGTCAGATCAGGGAAAGCTGGCTGGCTTTATTCATGTATTTTATCTTACGGTTATCACAATCAAGTGATTTGAATCAAGTACAGTAATATGAAGAGAACAGTAACTAAGAAAACCTACACCAACAAACAGCTGAAGCAGTGAACTGTGGATACCTAGAAGGGATTGTTTTCTATTTGCAAGAAAAATTTTAATAGTGCTCCGAAAAGATTTCACTAAGGATGAAAGCAAGGGGGAATTGCAAAACATGAAAGGCAGTAACTGAAAGGAAACCTTAATATATTTATGTGGTGTTTAGATTTGGAATATGTGTCTAAATGTCCTTGGATAACTGAAGTCAGGTGCCCCAGTTACATGATTCTTGACAATCACCATTAAGAGCCAGGTTCTACTAGGCCTACTCTGAGTTAGTCTCTGACAACACAAATAATCCCATTGATGTCTATAAACTACTATTCAGTGTAAGGGTGGCAGAATCAATTTCTAAACCATTAATTGATTTTACTGTCCTTTATTATCTGATGCAACAATTTGGGGAGGGGGAGACCTGATAACCATATGAGACATCACTACTAAGGAACATTAGCAGCTTTTTCTTTTTAGTCCATATTCTATAACCCTTTGGTGCAATTGTATATTTCCTCATTTTTCTTATTATTGGCTTTGCAAACACATAATCTGAAATGCAGCTCATGAACATATGTTTTGTATTTCATCCAGGTTAGCTGAACAATTCACTGACAACATATAATACAGATCCATCTAAATAGGTTTGTTTCTGTTCTCAGATTATAGTTCTGTTTATGTCTCCAGGTTCAGAATATTTCACTGAATTGTTTGCTGAGCCATAATTTGGATTTAATGTAGTTGAAAGTTGCTCTTTGAACAAAATGAAATGGAAAATGAAAATGTGAATATAAATAAGTCACCTCATGCGAACCTAATTTTTGCTAATGAAAAACTATATCCTAAGGAATGTTTTAAGGACAGCACAATTGCTTTCTTGATATTAGTGTTCACTCAGTTGTGTTGAATAGATTATCAGATTCATAGATTCTAGGACTGAAAGGGACCTCGAGAGGTCATCGAGTCCAGTCCCATGCCCTCATGGCAGGACCAAATACTGTCTAGACCATCCCTGATAGACATTTATCTAACCTACTCTTAAATATCTCCAGAGATGGAGATTCCACAACCTCCCTAGGCAATTTATTCAATTTATTTCCAGTGCTTTAAACTGACACCTGACAGTTTAGGAACTTTTTCCCAACCTAATGTCCAACCTAAATCTCCCTTGCTGCAGTTAAAGCCCATTGCTTCTTGTTCTATCATTAGAGGCTAAGGTGAACAAGTTTTCCCCCTCCTTCTGATGACACCCTTTTAGATACCTGAAAACTGCTATCATGTCCCCTCTCTGTCTCCTCTTTTCCAAACTAAATAAACCCAATTCTTTCAGCCTTCCTTCATAGGTCATGTCCTCAAGACCTTTAATCATTCTTGTTGCTCTTCTCTGGACCCTCTCCAATTTCTCCACATCTTTCTTGAAATGCGGTGCCCAGAACTGGACACAATACTCCACTTGAGGCCTAACCAGCGCAGAGTAGAACGGAAGAATGACTTCTTGTGTCTTGCTCACAACACACCTGTTAATGCATCCCGGAATAACATTTGCATTTTTTGCAACAGCATCACACTGTTGACTCATATTTAGCTTGTGGTCCACTATAACCCCTAGACCCCTTTCTGCCATATTCCTTCCAAGACAGTCTCTTCCCATTCTGTATGTGTGAAACTGAATGTTCCTTCCTAAGTGGAGCACTTTGTATTTGTCTTTGTTAAACTTCATCCGGTTTACCTCAAACCATTTCTCCAATTTGTCCAGATCATTTTGAATTATGACCCTATCCTCCAAAGAAGTTGCAATCCCTCTCAGTTTGGTATCATCTGCAAATTTAAGAAGCATACTTTCTATGCCAACGTCTAAGTCGTTGATGAAGATATTGAACACAGCCAGTCCCAAAACAGACCCCTGTGGAACCCCACTTGTTATATCTTTCCAGCAGGATTGGGAACCATTAATAACTACTCTTTGAGTATGGTTATCCAGCCAGTTATGCACCCACCTTATAGTAACCCCATCTAAATTGTATTTGCCTGGTTTATTGATAAGAATATCACGCGAGACCGTATCAAATGCCCTTACTAAAGTCTAGGTATACCACATCCACCGCTTTTCCCTTATCCACAAGACTCGTTATCCTATCAAAGAAAGTTATCAGATTGGTTTGACACGATTTGTTCTTTACAAATCCATGCTGGCTATTCCCTAACACCTTACCACCTTCCAAGTGTTTGCAGATTTCCTTAATTACTTGCTCCATTATCTTCCCTGGCACAGAAGTTTAACTGGTCTGTAGTTCCTGGGTTATTTCCCTTTTTATAGATGGGCACTATATTTGCCCTTTTCTAGTCTTCTGGAATCTCTCCGGTCTCCCGTGATTTTCCAAAGATAATAGCTAGAGCCTCAGATACCTACTCTGTTAGCTCCTTGAGTATTTTAGGATGCATTTCATCAGGCCCTGGTGGCTTGCAGTCATCTAACTTTTCTAAGTGATTTTTAACTTGTTCTTTTTTTTATTTTATCTTCTAAACCTACCCCCTTCCCATTAGCATTCACTATGTTAGGCATTTCTTCATACTTCTTGGTGAAGACCGAATGAACCAGACATCCCAAACACACAAAAATACTGCAGAAATTGGGCTTGTGAGTTGTTTGTTGGCTTGTTTTTGGCTTGTAGCTTGTTGCTTGTTTGGCAGGGGCAAGGGAGGAGAGAGTCAGTGGTGCACAGCGGGCCCACCACAGTCCCAGACTGCACGTTGGGGGGATCTAGTCACATAGAGTGTTAGGGTTCTTAGGAATTGGCTTGTTTTGGTCTTGTTTTAAAATGGGATTAGCTTGATTTTTGGTTTATTTTGAAAGTCGGGGTGCTTATTTACTGCATGAAAGTTGGCAACGGTGAAGTGAACCCCTGTTTTCAATTCCATTATGAAGTCCTGATAGTTCTGTATTGACATCTGGGCTATTGCATGTGTTTGCTTCACAATATATGGAGGGTGTCCTTGAATGGTGTATAGAGAAAACAGATGAATGCTAGAACTGAGTAAAAATCTACTGTCTCAGGAATTCGGTGTTGTGATTTTTAAATGAAGATTGTGCCCTCTCTAAATAAAGCATATTATAGTAGTTTGAATACAAGTTAGACTACAGCATTTATAGAACCAGCCACTTGTGTTCATTAAACATTATTAGTTATTGTGTACATTGAGTTTGATCCAGTGCCCGTCAAAGTCAATGTAGAGATTTACCCTGACTTCTTTTTGTTTTGGATCAGAGCCTAACATTGTTCTTTAATTTCTGGCACTTCAAATTTTATAACAGTAATTGTTCCACCTATGTATCATTAATATTTCTTATTAGATTTAATTCAATGAAAAGATGTATCAAAGATGATCCCTGAGGTATCTTCAGGCATGAGGTTCCTGCAGTTTCTTTAGATTCATTGTGTGTACCTGACATCTTGGAATCTTTAAATTACCTAATAAAAATGAAAATTAAATATGTGGAGGAAGAAAATATTTAAAAGGTAATTGTGTTTTGTTGACTGTGTACAAAACATTTAATATGCTTTTGCCAAGTACAGTTTTTTAATCAGTTACAGAAAATTATATTTTAAAATGAAATGATCCACGTAACAGTGTGTTTGATTCACAGGTAATTAAGCTGTCACTTTTTTTATTTAAACACTGTCATAATTTTATATTATAGTCTACAGACTGGTGCAACTTTCTGACTGATTTTATCTCACTGATTTTTAGAAGGGGCCTGCATTTAGTTTTGAATTTTTATTAAACAGAGACAACATAAGGTCCAAACCTGTTTCCATGAAACTGACTGGGAGTTGTGCCATTGATTTCAATGGAATACAGATTGGACCCTTGGTTTTGTTTTTTCTACCAACCTAGTATGCAGCTTGAAATATTTTCATTATTAAAGTGCATCACATAGTCTTAGTCAAATTCTGACATTTACAGCCAGATGCTTGAATCATCATTTATGAAATTAGTAGTTATTTGGGCAAGGCAGACAGATGGAACTGGGACACTGAGACTGTTTCTGAATATGAATCAGCACAATTCCTACTAGGAAGCAAAATCCCTACATTTCTTTTCTTTCTAATTTATTTCCAATCAGAATACATCCCCTCTCTCTGTTTCACAAAACTTCTGTGGCCTAGATCAGAAGATCAAAGTTCTGAGAGCTAATTTGTTAGAACTTCTGTGGATCAGTAGTAGAGAGAGGGAGTTTGAGCCTTTCTCTCTCATATACACACATAGATCAGTCAGGGGACAAAATTTTCCAAACCCATAATATCCAAGGATTACAAAGAAATTCCTCAACTTCCACAAAAAGCAGAGACGTTTTTACAGCCTGCCAGCACTTCAACACTATTCCCCCAGACCCATTCTTAATGCTGGCAAAGTTTGCTTCCTTTTCTTCTCCAGTTGCTTCCCTAGATCTCTTGCCCTCAGGGGGTTTCACAGCATACAACCAGTTTATGATTATGTGAATCAGCATAATCTTACAAAAAGGAGGTCACACAGGTTTCAAGGGAGATGATGCAGTGGAGGGAAGCCTTCCCTTCTTCCTGCCCCAGCAATATGTCAGAAGTCAGTGATCCTGTTTCCCTATTGCCTTGCACCATGTGTAGTCACTTACCAGGTGAGGGCAAACAGGCTGTAAAACACTACTAAATGAGAACTTCCCATGTACTGGCACTGATGGTAGTTTTCTTATGCTTGCTCACTACAAGGTGCAACATAATGGAGAATCATACCTGGAGATAGGAGAGATGATGTGTCCTAGGATCAACCATCCTCGTTGTGACAGAAATTTCTCCCATTTAATAGAAATTCGGCAGTGCTCCCATTTTCCAAGATATGCATTTGAGAGCATGGACTGACTCTGGTTTTGTAGCTAGCGATAGGTTCCACTTGCTTCTGGAAGTTATCAAAACAGAAGATTAATTTCACATAGCAGTTATTCAACCTTTACCTAAGGTTTTTTTTATGATATTTACTTCTTCAGTGAGTTAGAAACAGAGACAAAAGAAATCTGTTCTGTGCAACAACTAACTCCACAATCTTCTCAGTGTATTAATGTGTACAATATTTCTATTAACTGTCCTCATAAAAGTATCTACTGTGGGATTAAATGTGCTATAACTGTATTATTTGTATCCTAGCTTTGCTCTCTTGGGTGATGATTTATGTTGTCCGTGGCAATCACAAGGGAGCCATGATGCTATGCAGTCTTGTTGGGGGGGAGTCAATTTAATATGACTATAAAACCTAAATAATTCCATTCTCATATCCTATTATGATAACCAAGCAATATAAACAACCTAATCTTGGTACCAGAAAATCTTTTTAAAAAATGTGGTTAGATTTATGACACCATTTGTTTCACTGCGAACCTTGCAGTAGCAATCTTTGCACTTTATATAAATGCACTATTCTGTTTGATAACCGTTAAAATCCTGTGATAATGAATGAGACTTCTCAAGCTGAAACATTTATGGACTGCAACTGAAATATTGTTTGACTTTTACATGCAGAGACCAATTTTTTTTCTTTTCCTTTTTTGCTTTCTCTCTTTCTTTTAAGTGTTACATGCCTTGCAGCTTTTCTCCTATAATTTTGGGTCACACTCCTCTTACACAAGGCCTTTCTAATCCTTCCGAACTATTGTCTGCAATATGACTTGCACACCTATAGCTAGCTTCTTACCAGTGGGAAGAACAAGGCCTGGGCAGGTTAGGCTGTCTGTACCACATTTATAGGTCCTATAATGTCTTCAAAACCTGCGATCCTCTTCTTCCCCCAGCAGAATAATTGTTCAGCATGTAAGACTTCACATGAGTAAGGCCTACCCATGTTGAGCAATTACTCTGTTAGTAATCCCAGCAAAGTGAAGGAGTCTGCCTGCAGAGCAGAGTAAGGTACTATTTAATGCATCACACTATTTGAGAGTCATATGTGACAAATGCTAGTCACATTACTTAGTGCACTTCTGGGTAATGCTCAGATGCTATAGAGAGGTGGGCAACATGAGAACCTTCAAAAGAATAGAATGTAAGTAAGAGTGGTAGATGATAGTCCTAAATTACTGCTGCTCCTCAGGACAATAGTGTTGCCAACGATATCATGCATGTAAATGGTAAATGATGCACACATTAGTAAACCTTCTGGGTTTATTTTAGTTTGTGGAGATGCTTTACAAATGTAAACCTTATCACCTCAGTGATGCCTGTGAAAGTTTGGCCGGGTGACCATTGATAAAAATCCTGAGTCATTCACAGTCACCTAGGCCTGGCTGTTGAAAACTGTAAAACCTGTTTAAGAAGAGAACAAGATCAATTTGAAGTTGGAGAAAGAGGAACTGGGCATTATTTGACTCAGATTCCACTGCAATGGGTGCATACATTACACATTTTTGATAATTACTTTATTTAGTTATGCACTCCCATCCCCAGCATTTCATTACCATGCAATAAATTGCATTATCTGGCAATGAAAAGTCCATTGTTTCTTTGAGATCCTATTAGGCCCTGGACATTCTACCCTTCAGTAGTTGGATAGTTCCTGTACTTACCACCACCTGGCTACTATTCTACTGCTTTTTTTCTGCTTGAAGAAAGAAAGGGGTTCTATGTAATATTATAGTCTGTCCTAATTTCTCCCCTGTATTCTTAGAAAAAATCATAAAACAATCAAGGGCTACATCACACTCTCAGATTTTTAAGCAGAACTTTCCATTGATGCCAATGCTTGGGGCCAGATTATGTTGTCAGATTTCAAGCATATTGTTTTCATAAAGCTGCTTTTCAGGTCAAGGTATCTGATGCACTGTGATATCTTGGGGATTCAAATGTAGGCCATGGTCCTTTAAGCACTGAAGACATGAGTAATTTTGCTCATTTAAGTAGTCCCATAGACTCAGTCATGTGCATAAGTGTTTGCAGGCTTGGACCCTTAGATTTTATGGGGTTGTTAACGTATTAAGATTTTATGAAAGACAGACTCATAGCTACACTTTGATGCTGTTTAAATTTTAAAAGCATTTGCCATGCCACTCATTTTTTGAATGTCCAAAGGTTTATTTTGAATGCCATTATTCAGATGTGGAAAGCAGTCATGGCTCAAAGGCACATCAAACAGGGCTGCTGCTTAGTCTGTTCTTTTCATTTCATCTTGCTATAGTTGAATGCTACATATTGTAAAATTTCACTTGTTCTGAAAATATGAATATTCTCGTGTCTTTATTTTTCAGTAGATAATTGCTAATAATTTATAGTTTATTTTTTTAAAAAATATGAAAGAATGATAAAACTAAGGAACGCTGTCAGACATAACCCTGCAGCTTTGTTTGTGAGAAAATGATCACCATATGTCAATGACTAATTCATATAATATGCTCATAATAAAGGGTGAAATGTGTAAATTCCTGTTTTCCAGAACTCATTACACTCATTTAGCTCCACTTGTAATGGGGCTTCTATCTACTACAGAAAACAAGAGGCATCCAAAATAGACAGGATAATACATATTTAGCCAATAAAATAACAAAAGCAATAACAGAAACAATATGTGTTCTGTAAAAATAAAACTTAAAAAATGATACTAAATAGACCATTGAAATACTTCACCATTGCAAAAAAAACAAACAACAACAAAGGCTCCCTGGCACAGTAACTCCGGTGGAGTCGCATGACCAAAGACTTGCAGCTGCCCCTCGAAGGTGGCTGCACAGTAAAGAAGATACATCCCTAGCTCTACAGGGCAGGTGAGGGTTGATGTGCTTCCTCTGCAGCACATCCAATCTCCACCCTTTTTCCCCATGTGGATCTGAACCCAGGGGCCTGGGAGGGAACTGGGAGCTTTATTGTTGAGGCAGCTGAGTACCCCTTCAATGCAGGAGCAGGGAAATCATGTTCTGTGTTCAGGTCTCAAGGCACATATGTGATATCAATAACATTTACATCGATCATGCCAAGTCTTTTCATAACATACTGTACTGTGTTTCCAGCGAGAATCAGAAATGTAGCTCTTTTGTAGATTATATTGCTCATTTGCTGTACCTTGTCCGTATGTTTGTATTATTAGGAGTATAGTTCATTTCATGCGACTTTTTTACTGTTCTAAGCATGTGCTTATAATTTCATCCTGAAGTACAGCTACAGTTCTAGAGCAACACTTGATTTGTATGGAATGCTCAGGCTAGGGTTTGATTTTCCCTTCTAATACATGGCATTTACTGATGCACATCTTGGGAAATCAACTCTTGTTCTTTAAAGTGCTCTTTAACAGCTTGCTGAATATTAGGTGATGTATTTATGTATCTAAGGTTAAGGTGCCAAGCTTCTTTTCTGAATCATTTGTTGAGGATGTCCCTGAGTGCCTTGGCTTGTAGGCATTCCATAGACCTCTCTCTAAGGATCTACGGATGGGATCAGTTAACTTTTAGATTCTTGATATTATGACTTAGAAAATTTCATTTGCTCTTGACAAGAATCTTCTCTCTTTATATGGTAGTAAAACATTGTGCAATTCCCACAGAATGGCAAATGAATAATTTACATGCAATGGGCAAGGGCGGACACTGTGCGCTGTCTGAGGAGTGCGTGGTTCAGCTCACATTGTGGGGGAGATGGTGATGGATGCAGACTTGTCTGAAAATCTTCTCTAATACTCTTCGTCAGGGAGGATCTGGTGTGGACAGCAGGCAATGAGGGAAGCCCAAAACACATGCATCACAGGAAGGGAGGTGCTATTACCCCACCCAACTTTGGTGCTTTGCTTAGACATTGGCTGGGCAAGGTGGAATGAGGTTAGGTGACTGGCTGCCAGGTGTCTCCCCACTTTGCCTCTTTAAATTATCTCAGGCTTTTTGAAAGCATCTTACTTTCCAGTTCATTCCCTGCCCTCCCCTCTCCCCAGTTGTAGGTTAGAGGCTGTACAGCTTGTGATGCTGTGGCCTGACTAATCACTCATTTTTAGGAATCAGGAAGGAATTTTTCTCATAGGACCAAATTGCCATGTGGTTTGGTGGGTTGTTTTGCTCTTCTTGCAGCCTCCTGGAGGCATAGTTGTATTGGGAACAATAGGATTCAAAGTTCATACAGTGTTGTTAAGACTACTGACTTGTTGCAACTTGTAGCCAGTGTCCAGTGTGGATACAGGCTAAACGGGCCAGATCTCAGATGTAAATAAGACCTTGGATTTCATTGTTGGATTTTGCACATGTGGGGAGGAGGAGCCTGAAGTCTTTGCAGACTTTTGGCCTCTGTTTCTCCATCTTCCTCATTATGTGGGGTGATGGTGAGAGGTTTCACAGTTGTGCTGAGTCTATGAGATAGACCAGGAGGGTCCACCCCAAATTGTTGTTGGTTTGTGGCCAAAGCCCTGTAACTAGCTTTAATTAAATAATTACATGTTATGTTGAAGCTAGGGGTGAACAGGGTGGTTCCCCTCCCTAAGGTACAATTAATAAACTTGCAGCCTTCTGTTTAAACCCATTCCATGTGTTTGTCATTCACTTGCTTACTTGTCCCGTTCAATTTACAGCAGCTGATAATGGCCCCAAGGAAGGCGCTTTAGCTGCCAGTTTTCAACTGGATTTAAGGGTGCCCATGACCTCTTTTCCAGGTCTGCATTTTCCGTACAGGTGACCTGGAGTGGGAAGATGCCAAAATAACCATTGAAGCAGCCCCACACCACCTGAGGGTATGTGTACACAGCAGTTAAACACCTGCAGCTGGCATGAGTCAGCTAACACACAGGGCTTATGTTGCAGGGCGGTAAAATAGCTGTGTAGACATTTAGGCTGGAGGCCAAGCTCTGGGACACCACAATGGGGGAGGCTTCTAGATCCCAATATCCAGCCCAAGTGTCTAAACGGCAATTTTTAGCTTTGCAGCACAAGCCTGAGTCAGCTGATGTGGGCCAACCATGGCCATGCCAGGGTCTTTTATTCCAGTGTAGATGTAACCTGAGTGTCCCTTCAGTGGGGACATCAACCAATGGTGTCTACGACAACTGTTTGTCAATGGAGTGGGGCAAAAATATCCCAATCCTACTGGGGAATCAGGCGTGGCATCTCATAGAAATTTGAAGCACTACCAAGCTCTTTATATTTGCACTTTACTTCTGTAACTCCTATACTAATGTCCGCAGACAGTATAACTTACTTAATTGCAGCAAAATTTGTGTAGTAACAAAACAATCTGAAACTATTAGCAATGAACCAGATAAATATTTTTCACTTTTGTAAATAAAACATTGTAAAATTAGACTCCTAATTTCAAAGCAAATGAATTACAAAATGGCCTTGGAAATGTTATTATCTTAGTCTATCATTTTGTCAAATTTAGTTTCATCGCTTTCTTTCCTTTCCTCTTAGCAATGGTTGTTCTTAGCAATCTGGAACCAAACGCAACTTATGAAATCAAGGTTGCAGCTGTAAATGGAAAAGGACAAGGAGAGTATAGCAAAATTGAGATCTTTCAGACTTTACCCGTTCGTAAGTAATGCCTTTGTTTTTAAATGAAAAGTTAGTTTATTTGTACTCTTGTCAGCCTATTTTACTTCTAGTTCAGCTCATAATTTCAAAAATGATTCGCTCTGAGTAAAATGCACAGTTTACAATACCACATTCCCCTAGATTGTTTCAGGAATAAAGTTTCAACCTAATTAAACTACATCCAGTGCCTCCAGTTCTTTCTCACAGCAGCCTCTCAAGAAAGCTCCAATACATTTCTAGCCTCTCTTCTTGATGACCTGAGAAAATCAGGCCTAAGACACTGGTTTTATTTTTACATTCACAATTACACAATCATTCCACTCTTTTGCTCAGACAACCTGCTCCATTCTGTGGTGCAGAAAAGATATTGAATAGAGGTAGTTAATAAATGCTAATAGTTTTTTGGGAGAAAGTTTGAAAGAAAATATTTTCCCCAAATTTCCTGTGAATTTTTTTCAAATTTTCAATGAAAAATCAAAAGTTTAAAAAGTATTTTGAGTTCAGTTTTAGAAAACAGGTTTTTTCCCCTTGGTAGAAAAATCAGAAAAAATTTGAAAGGAAAAATTGATTACTTTAAAAAACAGAAATAATTTGAAAAACAGCATTCAAGCAATACTTTAAACAGATCTAGTATTGAAAAATAACAAATTCCTGCCCTCTGAAGCATTCCAGGAGTAAGTTTCTCTTACATGGCAGTGCCCTGTTTTTTCCTGGAAGGGATCAGATACTCAGACTAAAGATATGATTGAACATACGCCTGAGCTCCAGCAGACAAAAACGCAGCCCTCTACTTTTAGCAATGGCAGTACACTTGAGTCATGTATTTTTGCTCCAGTTTAAAATGTACTCTAATCAAAATTTCAGCATAAATATTCCTGTTATAGTAGAACCTCCTTGTAAGAAACAACAGGGTCAACATCAAAGGATGGGTTTATTATAAAAAATAGAGTGTGTTTAAAGTAAAATTTCATACATTTCAAGATCTTATAAAATGCTTTTCTTCAAATTCGTTCTTAATAAAATAATAGTATTGTATAATCTAAAAGAGCCTCAGGTTTGCTTTGGGACAGTTTATTGCTGCTGTTTATGACAGTTTATTGTCTGTTAATAATGATTTAGATTCCACCAATGGGACTTAAGCACATGCTTTAAGTTAAGGATGTGTATAACGATTTGCTGAATAGCATGGGATTACTTACATGCTTAAAATTAACCAGCTGCTTTTCTAAATTGGTTCCTGCATAAGGAGTCATTTCTTAAACAAGTTAAATTTGAAAGAATAAAAAGATATCAAATCACAGAGACTGAGACTATTTTTACTCTAAATCCTTTTTATTTTTAGTGTACAAATCTTTGATATATTTTGTAACAAACGTGACAGCATTGATGCCCGGGTGATCATTAAGTATCATTAAGTATCTTGCAGAAAGCTTGAAAACATCCTATCTGATTATGAAGGTTTTGATTAATAATATTAATTAATCAAACAGTAGAAATAATACATATAATAATACAAAAATATTGAATTTCTCTTCTTCTCCCCACGGCCTATTGCTCAGGTGAGCCAAGCCCTCCATCAATTCATGGACAACCAGGCAGTGGAAAGAGCTTTAAACTTAGTATAACTAAACAGGATGATGGAGGAGCCCCTATATTGGAATATATTGTCAAATACAGAAGTGTAAGTATTCCATTAATCACTGGGGGAAAGTTTTGATCTATATTATTTGTTAATGTTGAGAAGAGGTTTCATGGAAAACATCAATACTTTGTTTTAAAATAGATTGCTTATTACACAGCTGAAGAAAAAGAAATTTGGAACAGTTGTATATTTGAAATGTATACTAGTTATTGTTACTCCTTTTGACCTTGTTTTTAATGCCAGATTAGTATACTAAACGTGATTGAAAAGTCAGAACTGACAAGAAAACTTCCTGAGATTTTGTTTTATTATATGGTAAGTAAAAATGTTTGTTTTGTTTTCAAATCTAAGAGGTTTAAAAAGATAGTATACTAAGTAAATGAGAGAGCACAGTATGTGATTAAAGAATATTCTGAATCAAAATAATTAATCTTTTATGGTTGTGTTTATTTGTGGTGTTATACTTATGTAAGGGCATCCTAATGTGCAAATACAACTTAAATCAGCTTAATTGTTCTCTAAGTTACCAGAACTACCGTTGGAAGTTGTCTTGCCATTGTGTATTTTTTACCTTTTCTGTGCATTTAAAGTTTAGTTTAGAAATTCTGACCCACAGATAGATTGAAATAAGGAAGGACTTTTATATATCATAGTAAATGTACCAGCTCTTTCATAGGTAATTATATGATTCTGTTGGTTGGCTGTCTGATTTGTAGTATTTCTTCTCAAATCTAGCAAGTTTAAACAATTCACTCCTCTTTGCCACACAGATTAATTCCTTTTCAATGATGTTTCAGTTTCGTTTATGATTATCCTAATATCTTTTACTAAGTAGGTTCTTCCACTTATTAACAAATTTTGCTGAATAAAGCATAGTGTTAAAAAAGATCATGATGTAAAAGGTATGGAGGGACTCCATCTACTACACTGTTTTATGTAAATTGAAGCACACTTCAGTTAGGGTTAGATGGCAGGTGATCATGCCAACGTTTCTTACTGAAAACAAATAAGACTGTGCAGGAGTCGAAACAAGAAGAAAAACACATGGCTTCTTTGTAGAATGTGACGGTATCCCATTCCATCCTATGTTTTCCTCGTTTTGAGCACTGAAGTGAAACAAGAAACCATTGTCTGGCTATGCTGAAAGGAGAGGAGACATTTGATATGGGTTTAATCAGGCCGCAACTTTATTTTTAGATGTCTGAGACTACCTGGCAGATAACAATGCAGATAATCCCATGTTCATTCCATAATTACCCGGGGGGCTTTTACCAGATCCTTCTCTTTTTCCATCCATGTCCGTCCATTGCTAGGACCTTACCATCCACCCCTGCCTCATAGGAGGCTTAAAGTGGGCTGTGAGAATGGGAGGTTGGCTCCCTGCTCTGCCAATCATTGGAGTTCCCAACTGCCCCTCATTTTTGTTTCTTTAGTAAACACCTCTTTTTAAGTTCTTTTCCAAGCCATTTATTCAGTCACTGTATATTTTTCCTATGAAGTACCTGCACTGGACATCCGCCATACACTTAAATAATGAGTTGCAACATATGGCCTACCGCCTGTAATGCTATGCATGAACAAAGCCCTTCCTGACACCTGCTGTGGGGAAGGCGAAAAAACCCCAACTGCACCCAAGTCAATATGGTGGTGAGGGAAAAATTCCTTCCAAGCTCCCTTAAAAAAGTGACGGCTAGCGTAATGCCCACAGCAGGTGTTGACCAAACCTGGTATTTTACCTCCTAAAAGTGAAGAAGGTTGGGTTGTGCCTCAGCCTTGGTCTGTGTAAAAAGGAAGGCTCCTGGCACCGTGCTGCTACTTTTCAAACCCTGGATTCCCACTCTGCCTCTCTTGCAGCAGTTTTCATATTCTCCTTCCCCACAGCCATAAAGCACTGATCCCTTCACTCAGTCAGACCAGCCCCAAAAAACCCTGCTTAAAGGTGCAGGTCGGTGATTGTCTGGCTATGCCAAAAGAAGGACAGAAGACATTTGACATGAGTTTAATCAAACTGCAACTTTATTATTTAATATCTGGGACTACCCAGCAGATAACAGTGCACAGTGAAGGTAACCCCATGTTTATTCCATATTTACCCAGGAAGGGTTTCCCATCTCCCCCTCTTTTTCCATCCACGTCCCTCCAGCAAATCCATTGCTAGGAGCTTACCATCCACCCTCACCTCGTAGGAGGGTTAAGGTGGGCTATGAGAGTAGAGGGTTGTCTCCCTGCCGTACCAATCATAGGAGTCCCCAACTGCCCCCCATTCGTTCGTTTAATGAACACCTCTTTTTAAATTCTTTTCCAAGCCATTTATCCAGTCACTGTATACCTTTCCTAGGGAGGATTGGACATCTGCCACAAGGAGGAACCCACAATTAGCTTGGCTGCCTCCTCCTCACACACAGTCGGGTTCCCAGACATCGCCTAATGCTATCTTTTATATCAGTTAAAAACATGACAGCACCTAAGTCAGTCAGGTGAACCCCATGCTTCTGAAACAACGCCTCTGCTCCATATACTATACCAGGATGTGTGAAATTATTGTCCATCCTATGGTCCCAAGGAATTTGGCCACCTGCCTGTTCACTTATATCCTTGCCTTGTCCACCCTGCGGGGACTTTCAGCTTCTCACCAGACCCTGCACTGAAGCATGTCTGGCCAAATCATGTTAACTCCTGGAAAAAGTTCAAGGATCAGCCTCAAGTCCTCCTTGCTCTGAGCATTAGTTTCACCCCTTTAAGCATTTCCAAATCATTTCCCCAACATGTACCACAATTATATCTGGGGACCACTGACAGGCCCGCACAGCATATAGCAGCGGTATTAGCTGATTCCATAACATGCCCTTCCTTGCGTGCCAACTATCACCTCATCACCAAAGGCCAGCTGTGAACCCTCAGGCAACGTGGACATGTACCTATGGGCCCAAACCACAATACTATGCCCGCAGATCCACACCACCATCTGCATGACTGGTTGTCTAATATCTGTAATGAGATTACAACAAATTAATGGCAGCAAAGAATCCTGTGGCACCTTATAGACTAACAGACGTTTTGGATCATGAGCTTTCATGGGTGAATACCCACTTCGTCAGATGAATGCATTCACCCATGAAAGCTCACGATCCAAAACGTCTGTTAGTCTGTAAGGTGCCACAGGATTCTCTGCTGCTTTTACAGATTCAGACTAACACGGCTACCCCTCTGATACTTAACAAATTAATGCTGACTTGCTGCCTGAGGTCTTACATATATTCGGTACGCAACTGAATGTCAATGCCCAATTGCCTGGATTGCCTCTGCTCCCATACCTCATAAAAGGGGTGCCTTTCCCCTTTGGCCATATAACCCTGTAGGCCTTCTAAACCTGAACTGGGCAGATCCAGGCTCACCACCTTGGCTAAGTTGATCTGTCTTTGACCATCACAAGTGTTATATTATTGAATGCTCATGCCATTGTATATCCCGCAGTTGCAAAACCGTTCTGTCGAGTCCCTACCGGATCCAGGTACTAGCTCACTGCTCCTGAAAGCACCAAAAAATTCTGTCAAGAATGCAGCCCTGAACAAGTCTGCCTCCTGTCTGTTATGACATATGTAGCCAAGGATCTGCACAAGATCCCTAAGTATGTAAACCATGATGGGATGATGGGAATCCACCTTGGGGTCATCAGTACGCGACCACCCAGCCAAAAACCTTTTACCTAAAAAACCACTGCAAGGATCAGGATAACCATTTAGCCTAATGACGAATGTAATGGCAGAAAGTTGATTCAAGGTTGCGGAGAATGCCAGTTGACGGTTTTCCAAGAACAGCATGTACCACAGCACTTTTTCCTCTGTAATGGGCCATATTGCTGACTGGCTTTCCTGATCCTGAAATTGCATGAAATCTTTAAAACTTCTCTCACAGCCTGCCACATGCACTGAGCAACTGATCTCCGCACCACGCAGACAACCATTCTACAGCAAGGTTCCATAGCACTAGTGGCATCTGCCTGGGTTCCTGGCTGGCTCCTGGTGCCAACTCCAAAAATCTGTGGACCTGAAAATGAGACAAGGCATGTGCTATGCCACTGTCAACCGTAGAGAGGTTATGAAGCAATGTAATTCACTGGAGCCTTTGTGGGGGCCAAGCCTCAAGGCAAAACACAGAAGTTGTGCACAGGCAATTGGTTGGGTGGCACTGCACTCTACCCCTGAATTCCTCTTGTGGAATTATAATCCTAACAACATGGCGAAACCTCATCCCTGACTTTAATGATTATTATTGTACATAAAAAGGATAAGAACCTGCATTAAACCCATCCCACAAATGTGACCCAACAGCCTTGCTGGGGTAGTTCTACCAGAGGCCATAGTCTATTCTTCTGCTGCTTGAAGCTAGCCTTGGGGTTAACCTACAAGTTGTCGACAGGCAATTGGCTGGATGGCCTTGCCCCTGTACCCTGAATTCATTCTTGTGGAATTATTGCCTTAATAACATGGCCAAACCCCACCCTTGACTTTAATCATTATTATTGTATATAAAGGGGAAAAGAACCCCCATTAAAAGAAACCCAGCACACACATTTGACCCACTGGCTTTGCTGGGGTAGTCCCACAGGAGGCCTTAGACCATTCCAATGCTTGAAGCTGTCCCCCTGCACTGGCCTGCCTTCTGTCACCCACACCCTGTTCAAACAGGGCCTACCTTTAGGTGGCATTTATTCTGCCCTGCGTCCTGTACCTTCCCTCACCATTGTGGCAGGAATGAGCTCTATGAGACCCAAAACATGGTTTGCATGCATACCTGAACGTAAAGATGCTGCAAAAGCCACTGCATAGAGAAGTGTATGCCCGTAAATGTATTGCATGCTCGCCCGATGCTGTAACAGCAACTGCTGTGATTAGATGTATGCCATTGAATGTATTGCATGTCCGCCTGATTATATTTATATATCTAACAAGGCCAGGCTTCTCTCAGAACTAAAGAATGCTGCCTTAGCAAGACACCTCTCCCATGGCTGTCCCCATGTTGGAGGAACGTAATTAGCCTGTATCAGCTATGCAATACCCTGCATCTGCTTACACCCTGCATCTGCTTACAGGGGTGGGCCCCCTCAGTCATACTGAGACAGTTTCCAGCTAGCCTATGTGATTACCCCAAAAAACCTCAACCACATGATGGGGTAAGCCTCAGAGGAACCACTAGTGCCTGCAGTCCTCCTCTTTGCCACATAATTTTGGTATGGGACCCTAAACCACCTCATGTAACTCTCCCCAAAGTAGATCCAAACACCTCTGCAACTGGGAACCTTTATTCATTGTTGATTTAACTCACTCCTGACTTCTATGTGTGCCTCATCTCCTGCAATCACCTGAGTAGAATGTCCTAGATCTGGGCAAGCCATTACACCTTCTAGGGCCTGCAAAGCTGTGAAAACAATCTCAGACACAGTAACCCTGATTACTTGTATCAAATACTGGCTGACTGTCCCACAATGAAACGCAATGAACTCACTTGCCTGGGTGAGTGCTTCACCTTGAGCCCCCCTTGCCCAAGCCTGATAGGCTGCCCTTTGTAATGAAAGGCACTATCCCAGGTTCCCCCAACCCCTTGCCCTTGTTGCAAGAATCCTCTCACTGTACTCTGTCCGCCCTGTGCAAGGTTTGATTCCTCCCCAGTTCCCTGTCCCATCAACACTGATTGGGAGGGAGAAGAAAAATTCCACCCCTGTTGCCTCCTGTCCATGGCAGGTAAAACCAGAAACCCTGTTCCCTAAACCTCTGTGCATCGCACAGCTGCTCTGAGAGGGGACCACACTCCCCCTCCCTCTCCTCGCCTGTATACCTAGGGACAGAATCTGACTCCCAGCTGCCTCCCTACTCAGCTGCACCTCCCTTTGTGAATTCACTCTCCTATGCCTGCCTCACCCCACCTGAACCAGGGGAAAAGGAGAATTCTCCCCCTGTTCCTCCCCGCTCCCATTGTTCTATGTCTGCCTGGAGCCATGCTGGGACAAGGACCTTGTTCTCCATTTCAGGGCTGAAGTAGGAGGACTTTGTCCCCCTCCCTGCTCACTGCTCTTCTTCCACCTGGAGTGGAGCCAAGTTAAGCTGTAGTCCCCCAGAGGACTCCTACTGAGACTTGCTGTTAGTTCCTGCCTTTCTCCTGGGACTGAAGGCAGAGGAAAGGCTTTGGTAAAGGAAGGCTCCAGGCCATGTGCTGCTTCTTATCAAACTCTGCGTTCCCAAGAGATGAGTTAGCAACCACTCTGCACCTTTTGCAGCAGTTTTCATCTCCCCAGACCCCACCACCCCCATCCATAAAGCGCTGTTGCCTTCACTGGGCCAGCCCAGCCCAAAAAACCCCTGCTTAAAGGTGCATTCATTTTGTTAGCGACATTACAGTGGTCGTTCCTTCCCTGAGATCTTCATTTAAAGGGAAAAGGACTTGAAAATGTTTGTTTATTTACTTATTACAATAGCAGGATAAAAAGTAGATAACAGGATACTTAAACTGTATTTCCTTTCCCAACATAGTGTAGCATACTTAAATATGGTGGGGGATGGGGGGCAAATTTACCACTAGCAAAAGTAGTGAATTTGACTCAGCAAGTGTAAGTTAACTTCTGCATATGCTATGAGTGACCGTATCATCTGACATCAGCCCAATATTACCTCACTAGGTGTAACCAGGAGGTCATTTTACCAGCATTAGAGTATAAAAGGAGAAGTACAAGTCCAGACAGACTGTCAGTGTGAAAGAAACCAGGGGCATGAAATTGTGTATTTGGATACATTAAACAGCTGATAGCTCGGACCTTATAGTATATACAAACTAGCAAGCTGCAAGACGCTATTTTAAGTGATATTTTTATTTACCTTTAGCGTTAGCTCTGTCAGTGGGCAAACACATTCTTTCATACATAGTTTTTGTCATGCATGTTTCTTACTATGTAATTTCTTGTCTGATGATAGCCGTGGAGTTATACAAGTTGTAGACTTGGCATGTGAAGTGATTTTCCTGGACTAACCAAAGCCAAAGAAGATTGGTAGTTCAAAATCAATTGACAGTGAGGTGGCAGATCTTGCAGTAATAGCCTGAGGGACTAACAGCAGTGTTTATATCACAAATCTCTAAATCTTAATTGACCTATTTAAGTGACTTGCAGTCCAGTAGGTTATAGAATATCTCAGTGGAGATGGGGAAGGGGAAAGCAATTGTCTAGAAGAGACATGGTAGTAAAATGAGCAAAGGACTCTTAAGATATAACATTTAAGTATAGTATGTACAGAAAGATATAAAATACATGTTAAAAAGTCAGGTCAAGATATAGATTTAATGCATGTACACACTATAGAGACCTTAATTCTCACTTATATGTTCTGAGATGTTCCCCTATGGTACTTAATTCTGGGCCTGTATTGGATAAGTTCGGAACTTTAAGTTTGTGTGTTTTATGTTCTTTGGTCTGCAGTTTGGCCAAAATATAATACATTCACTTAAAGCATCTGTTTTATGTAATTTGTGACTAGTAAGTGTACGGTATACAGTGTCATATAAACTTTTTGATTTAAATAACAATTCCAAGCTGCCATAAAATATCATTCCTGCATCATTCCTGTACACTGAATACTATATAGTAATCCATCTCCAGAGAATATTTGATATTGTCCATATTGTTATGTGTATGTGTTTCTACATTTTTATTTTATGTAATTTCATGAAATTGTGACATACCAGGTTTTAAAAAAATCAATGAGTCAAGAAAACATTTTTTTTCCTAATGGTTATGCAACAATGAATGAATGTTAGTAAAGAAGAAACTGCATGTAAATTGTATTTAACTTAAGAACGTAAGAATGGCCATACTGGATCAGACCAAAGGTCCATGCAGCCCAGTATCCTGTCTACCGACAATGACCAATGCCAGGTGTCCCAAAGGGAGTGAACCTAACACCCAGAGAGAGAATTATTCCTAGCATCCGTTGCTTTTTGACTGCCACTGCACACTGCGTGACTTTTCAGAGATTGTCCTGATGACTCCAAGATCTCTTTCCTGGTTAGTTGTAGGCTAATTACCCCATCATATTATAGTATAGTTGGGGTTATTTTTCAATGTGCATTATTTACATTTATCCACATTAAATTTCATTTGCCATTTTGTTGGCCAATCACTTAGTTTGTGAATTTTTTTGAAGTTCTTCACAGTCTGCTTTGCTCTTAACGTATCTTAAGCAGTTTGCCACCTCACTA